>NC_079202.1:44890172-45190172 GCF_026745355.1 Beta vulgaris subsp. vulgaris
AGTGACAGCAAAATAAATCAAGCGACCCACAAGACAACGATAAGCTGCTGAATCATATTACACAGGACCAGAAGCAAAAGCAAGACGATGATTCTGCTCAATAGGAAAATCACTGGGCTTGGAGCCTAACAAACCAGCCTCAGAAATGATGTCAAGAGTGTACTTTCGTTGACAAAGAAAGATACCAGAAGCACTGCGAGTAACCTCAATGCCAAGAAAATACTTCAGAGAACCTAAATCTTTCATTTTAAAGCAATCACTCAAATAAGCTTTGAAAGAAGAAAGCGCAGCGGAATTATTACCAGAAATAATAATGTCATCAACATACACCAGGACATTAATCTGAACAGAGTGCTGAGTGAAAATGAAAAGAGAGTAATCAGAGTAAGACTGAAGAAAACCATACTCTTTCAAAGCAGTCACTAACTTGGCAAACCAACAACGAGGAGCCTGTTTCAAGCCATATAAAGATTTGCGCAAACGGCAAACAAGATTAGGATTTGAACACTCAAACCCTCGGGGAAGCTTCATATAAACCTCTTCTTCTAAATCACCATGAAGAAAGGCATTATGCATATCCATCTGATGGAGCTCCCAATTCTTGGAAGCAGCAATGGCAAGAAAAGTACGCACAGTGGTCATCTTAGCAACAGGAGCAAAAGTTTCTGTATAATCAATACCTGCCTCCTGATAATTGCCTAAAACAACCAAGCGAGATTTGAGACGCTCAACAGCACCAGTAGACAAATATTTGGTGCGATACATCCACTAACTACCAAGAGCACGTTTCCCGGGAGGTAACTCCTCCAAGGTCCATGTGCCATTATCCTCCAAAGCCTGAATCTCAGCCTGCATAGAAGCCTTCCACCCATCTGACCTCATAGCTTCTTTAAAAGATTTTGGTTCAGTAGTAGAAACAACTGTTGCAACAAACTTCAAATAATTTGCAGAATAATTTGCACAATTTATATAGTGAGCTATCGGGTAAGGAGTACTTGAGAGAGAAGACGGAGAAGCAGTAGAAGAAGATGGACTTTACGAAACAACGTTAGTGACAAAATCTTTGAGCAAAATGGAGGGATATTTTTCCCTTAAGCCACGGCCCAAAGCAGCAGGGGGCGTGGAAGGGAGGTCAGGCCCAGCTGGCGGCCCAGACTCGTCTAACGAGGAGCCAGAAGAGGAGAACGTTGAAGAGGAGGTGCGGTTTGGGTCAAGGCCCATAGACGTTGGGTTGGGGGAGTCCAAAACAAGAGGAGGGGGGCGCGCAGCAGGAAAGATGTGAGGATTTGGGCCTGGAGATGTGGGCGGATTAGGTGGAGGTGGGATATTGAGTGTGGGCTTGGATATGAAAGAAATAGGCGAATTTGTGGAGGGAGATGTAGTGGGCTGGTGAGGAATATTGGTGGACTGAGTTGTGGTATTAGGGGGTTGATTTGTGGAAGTAGGAAAAGTATTTGTGAAGTTAGAACAAGATGAGGGGAAATGAAGTGGAGGATCAAACACAAAATCATCCGCAAAGTCCGGATATGCAGACTCATCACAAAGGACCAAGGAAGGGGGGTCAATATTAACATCCTCCGGAGACAAAAATGGGAATACATCCTCAAAGAATTTGATATCGCGAGAGACAAAAAACTCTTTTGTATCTAAATCAAACAACTTCCAACCTTTTTTACCAAAAGGTAACCCACAAACACACATTTTCGACTACGACTAGCAAACTTATCCCTTTTAGTTTTGTGATTGTGAGCAAAACAAAGGCAACCAAAAGTGCGAATAGCATCATAAGCAGGAGAAAAACCAAAGAGAATATCAAAAGGTGATTTATTATGCAAGAGAGAAGATGGAGTGTGATTAACCAAATGAGCAGCAGCTAAGATACTTTCACCCCAAAAATAGATAGGAAATGGGCTTGAAACCTCAAAGCACGACCTACATTCAAAATATGTCGATGTTTTCTTTCTACCCTGCCATTTTGGTGAGGAGTGGCAACACAAGAGGTTTAAAAAATGATCCCACAAGCAGAGAAATAATCAAGTAAAGAATTGAATTCGGTACCATTGTCACTTTGAACAATTTTTATAGTTTGCGAGAATTGTGTATCGACCATGGCTATAAAATTCATGAACATGCTAAATACCTTAGTTTTATCCTCCATCAAATAAATCCAAACAGCTCGAGAAAAATCATCATCAATAGTAAAAAAAATAGCGAGCCCCACAGGAAGAAACATGTCTGTAGGGGCCACACAAATCACAATGAATTTTCTCCAAGATACGACTAGCCTTATTCTCACTCAAGGGGAATTTGTCTCTAGAATGTTTTAGCATGAAAATAGATGTCACATGCGGGATTCAAACTACCCTGATGACCACAAAGAGGAGGGAGTAACTTCACTACTTTCTCCGAAGGATGACCCATACGGCGATGCCATGAATCAAAATCTGTAGAAGCAGCATGCACGAAAACCAACGACATAGTGTCACCTCCGTTGAAGTAGTAAAGTCCATCCATTCTACGACCCGTTCCAATCAGCTCCCTCATGTGGTCCTGTATAGCACACATAGAATCGTTAAATTGTACAAAATAATGCAAATCATTAGTCAGTTGAGCAACATAAAGTAAATTACAACTGAACTGAGGAACTAAAAGCACATTGTGAGAGTGATAGTATCAGATAATCTTACAGACCCCGTTTGAGTCGCAACAACAGTTTACCCATTAGGAAGGTCACCTGAGCAAGGAGAAATAGGAACCAAATCAAACATCAAAGAAATCTCACCAGTGACATGATGAGTGGCACCACTATCAATGATCCACAAAGTGGAAGAAAACTTACCACTCAATCGATCATCCGATAACTTTTGAGAACCAAAGAGCCCAGCAAGAGCCTTCCATTGGTCAGGAGTGAACAAGGTAGAAGATGCAGTAGAGCTGGACGATGAAGGGGCGGATGTGGCAGCAGCACCCACCACGGCAGTGGTGTGGACGATGAAAGCACGTTGAGCAAGTATTGAGTTGGCTGCTTCAGTAGTGTGATAGGCATCCCAAAACAAATACTGCTTCCTATCCGGACAAGGCACAGCGGATGGCATGCATGTAATTTGCCCTAATCCACAACATGCCCTATCAATCACCGAAAATCCTGCATTTACATGTCAAAATTCATGTGTTACAGGCAAGTGATGCATAACATAGATGGCTTAAAAACTTTTTGACATCAAGAGACTAGGACGACGATTCTGAAATAAACAAAATTACGCAACTGTTGTATATTCTACCTGATATAACAGGTTTTCCCGTAGACAATCACATAGCTTTTTACTCATTTATTATTCATCATTTCAAATTTCTATTATCCCCTTATCATTCTAGGATTGCGATAAGATTCTAAAGTATGAGATATTGGGTTTTCTTCCTTTGAGCAGCCCATAAGGGATCTTCAAGACAATGGGTCTTAGCATGACTCTATTGATGATGTAGCGTGCTGTGTTTACTGCTTCAGCCCAGAAATTCTTCGGAAGATTGCTATCTATTATCATTGTTCTTGCCATATCCTCCAATGTGCGATTATTCCTCTCAACCACGCCATTTTGTTGTGGGGTCCTAGGAGCTGAGAAGTTGTGATCGAGTCCTTCATTTCTGTAAAACTCATCAAATTTGGACTTTTCAAACTCCTTACCATGATCAGAACGCAAGTGCTTAATTTTAAAACCACTTACTCTTTGAGTTCTTTTAGCAAAGTTTACAAATTCATCAAATGTCTCGTCTTTGCTATGAAGAAAAATAACCCAAGTGTATCTTGAAAAATCATCAACTATAACAAGTACATATCTCTTAGCAGATCGGCTTTGGATTCGAACAGGGCCACATAAGTCCATGTGAATCGACTCAAGTGGACTTTGTGTGCTTATCGTTTTCTTCAGTTTGAACGAGAATCTAACTTGTTTACCTTTCGCACATGGTCCACAAACTTCATGGTTTGAGACTTTGATTGTTGGTAGTCCAACAACTAAGTCATTACCACTTAGTTTCTGGAGCAATGCCATACTTGCGTGACCTCACCTTTTATGCCAAAGAAGTGGTTCATTGTTGACAACACTTAAACAAGTTAGGTTGTTCCTAGGAACAAGGTTGAGATCCACAACATAAGTGTTTCCTTTCCTAGTTCCTTCCAGAATCTTGGTACCCGTTCCTGTATTACTTACTACACAACATTCATCAGTATAATTCACAATGTTCCCTTTGTCACAAAATTGAGAAATACTAAGTAGATTGTGTTTCAAACCCTCGACCAAAAATACATTATCTATGGAATGTGACTTAGACTTTTCTACCTTACCTATAGCCACAATGTTACCAGTAAGATTGTCTCCGAAGGTCACAGTTCCTCCATCATAGGCTGAAAGTGAGAGAAATTTCTTTTTATATCCTGTCATGTGTTTAGAACAACGACTGCTATCGAGGTACCACAAGTTGTTCCTCCTCACTTTAGCCTGTATCCAAAGAAATCATTTAGTGGTAGGAACCAGTCTGACTTGGGTTCCTCTGTTGGTTTAGTATTTCTCATAACTTTCCACACTTGCTTAATTAAGCGAGTGTTCATTTCAATATGTTCTTCTCTGGAGGAACAGTTAGACACTAGTGTCCACTGTTCCCACAGTAAGAGCATATTCGGATGCTTGGAAGATCAACATATTTTTTCATTTTGTTTTTCTTCTTGTGATTGAAACCTAACCCACTCCTTCCTTCATTTTTATACTTTTGTATCCAACTCACTGGATCAGGAAGTTTGTTCTTGAAGATTCCATTTTCTCTTTAAGTACCAGATATCTTACTTAAAACCTTTTCATGTTCGAATTTTAACTTTTCGAACTCGGATCTGGTATTTATAGAGGAACTGGTTCCTTCAGGAACAAATAGTTTCAATTCAGCCATTTCCATATTCAAGAAATAATTTTCATTTTTAGCATTTTAAAAGCTTCTCGAATACGTCGGTTTTCATCAAAAACTTCAAAGAATCTTTCCTCAATATTTGCATTCACTGTTTTAAACCAATTTGAATGTCCTTTGGTGACTTCTAAGGCTTTTTCTAAATTTTCTTCTCTAACGCAAATGGCCTTGTAGTCATCCAAAGTTTCCAAAAGTAGTTTTATCAATTGATTCTTTGAAAGTTCTTTTACCTCTTCTTCAATAACATTAATGCGTACCTTGTTTTTGGCAAGTCTTCTTCCTCGTCTGTCTTTGCCATGAGACATAAATGAGTTGTTTCCTCTTCTGGTTGTTCCTTCTCCTCGTCTGAATCCGATTCTCCCCAGGCAGCAACCATGGCCATTCTCATATCAACTTTTAGAAAGGTTTTTGTTGTTCCTTTCCCTTCTCCTTGTATTTTCCTTTGCTTTTGTCATTTTCCCAGAGAGGACATTCCTTTATGAAGTGTTCAGGACTTCCACATTTGTGACGACTTAGCTTCCCGCTTTTTCAAGTTCTTTCCCTTGTATTCTTGTTGAAGAACTTCTTGAATCTTTTCACGATCAATGCTGCTCTTCATCATCAGTTTCTGAATCCTCTTGTTCATCGACTTGAGAGCCAAAGCTTTAGGTCTACAGAGTCAACTTCATGAGTTCCTAGATGTATTTCATGAGTCAACAAGGAACCGGAAAGTTGCTCGATATTGAATGTAGTAAAATCTTTTATTTTAAGCAAAGCAGTGACCTTTGCCATCCATTTTTCATCCTGAGGAAGACTTCGTAGAACTTTTCGTACTTGTTCCTCCGGAGTGATGACCTTCCCTAGGGATTCAAGCTCATTTATGATGTTGGAGAACCTTGTGAGCATTTCTTGAACAGACTCCTTAGGCTTCATTTGAAATAGCTCATATTTGTGCATGAGCATGTCAATTTTTGATCTCTTGACTTCGTTTGTTCCTTCGTGAGTAACTTGAAGAAGTTCCCACATTTGCTTGGCTGATTTGCATCCCATGATTCGATTGTGTTCATGGGGACCAAGGCCACAGTGGAGAATCTTTTTGGCCAAGTTGTTCATCTCCATCTTGTCGAAGTCATCTTTTCATATTTGAGAGAGGTTTGGGGATGTCTTCACCTTTTTCATTTTTCTCTGTGACTTCGAAGTCACCAATCTCTATCACTCTCCAAACTTGATAATTTTCAGCCTTAATGAAAATTTCCATACGATTCTTCCAGTATGGATAATACTTGCCATTAAACATGGGTGGACGCTGAGTTGAGTAACCTTCTTCCAATCTTTCTCCTAATGTGTTCATCATTTCCAGGAACTAGCTCCTCAGTGTTAACTGATCTTTGGAGGAACTAGGCTCTGATACCAATTGTTAGTCTGTACGAACACTTAAACAACTACAAGAGGGGGGTGAATTGTAGTTGGAGAATTTTCAAACTTTTTGCGGAAATAAAAGAATGATTGACTAAGAAAGAATAATTGCATAAACAAGAAAGAAATAGGAACACAGGATTTTTACAAGGAAAACTTCCTAGGCCCAATAGGAAGAAAAACCTTGACCACGAGGGATTTTGACTCAATTCTCTTTAATAACTTTAGGCCAAAAGACTCCTTTTGTACAACCTAAACTCGGACCTACTCTGTTCCTCTAGGAACTGGTTCCCAGTCAACTTGTTCCCCTGAACAGTTGACTTTCTCTCTTGACTTCACTCGAAGTCTTTTCTTCTTTCTCTCTTTCTCTTTCTCCTCAAATGATTACAGATTTAGATTCACTCAACCAATCTATAATACACTAAGTATAATGAAAAAGAGTAAAACCGAATACACTTTCACTAAGATTTACACTTAAAATTCTGAAAGCATACATTAAAAGATTGTTACAACAATTATTTGTAGAAGCAATCTTCCCATGATCTTCTCCACGCTCTTCTCCAAGATCATATGAAGCTTGTATGAAGCCACTCCTTCCATGATCTATCCGGTGCATATGTCCGTTGGAAGTTAGTTGGTTATTTTCCTAACTTCAGCCACTAACACACGCGTTCTCATTTTCCCACGCCTTGCAAGTAGGCGGGTTGTTGTGGTTCCTAAAATATAGGAACTACCACAACTCATCCTTCCTAGGCGCTGTTTTAGGTTAGTTTTGACGGCTCCTTTTTACATATTTTATCAAAAAACGCTGCACATAAACTAACTTCACAGAATATTATGGAATCACAAAATATCATAATTTTTACCTCATAATATAAACGGTTTTGTCACAAATAAAGTTTAACAACTTAATTTTTGATTAATCTCCTAATCAATTCTCCATATGTTATTTAACATATTATTTGTGATATCTAATACATTAATTTAAACTAAAAGAATAAATCTATACTGTAAACTAAGTTAAAACACAAGCGATTAAATCTAACAAAATAACTAGACATACGAAGAAAAACGAAACTAATATTAAATAAAGTTAATTATTTGTCATTATCAAAATAGTGAAACAACAACAAGTTTATTCCCCAGCCCAAAGCCTAAGGCCGATGGGCCTGGCCCGATCCGAGCGGGCGGCGTGCGCGTGTGGTAACTCCACTCACCACATACCAACGAAAAGTCTTATTGCTACACAACTCAAAGGGTATAGGAAGAGTAATGGTTATAAACCTTTACACTCCCTTTTATTCTTTCAATGTGGGACAAGAGACTCTTCATATTCTTTTGAAGCAAATTTTGGAGTTTCTAAAACTCCTCTTATAAACTCCAACAATCCTCCACATGATTCAAAAGAAGAAAACAGAAAGATATAGGGCCTGGCTTAAAACAGATAATCTGGCCAATAGATACTAAGTTTTGAAGTATCAATGTCTTATGGACTTGAATTGACACTCAGTGCATACAAATATGTCTTACTATCGTAAGAGGTACATTTCCCTTTGAACCTTTCACGAAGTTAGCAAAGCATAGTTGCGCTCTCAACCTTTTCCAAATCAAGATACGTTCTCGCAATTATGATATAGGTGCCCCACAATTAGCCTAGATTCTCATGAATGCTCTAGAGAGCCTAAGCATTCGGACTCTCATAGGGGATTGGGCGTAACCCCCACATTCACATAAGTAAGTTCATCAAGTTTGTACTGTCACAAACCAGCTCAAATAAGGTTATGAACTTGTTAAGAGCTTTATGCTCAACCTTACTCATATCACCGTAGATTAAAACAAAATACTACATCACTTTTATTAATAGGAATGGTAGTAGTACACAATAACTTGAGTTCTTTTGTGATTTCGTTTGACCTTTTGAACTTAGGAATTCCTAAGAAGGGTATCCATCACAATTCACTCCACAATAGGCTTTAAACCCATTCCTTGTGCTGACTCCAGCACCATTTTTCTACAAAGGCCTTAGGTGAGAGGATCGACAATATTGCTCTCGGACCCACCACGACAGTGGCGTGGGCTTTAACTGAGCCATGACCACTGCTGGCAGTAGGACGAGAAGTACGAGCCTTGGGTTCGGACCCATCAGGATAGCCTGGCCTACTAATTCGTAGCACTTACTCACTTCATGCCCGTGTCATTTACAATGCGAACAAACCAATAAAGACCAGCATCTAGATGCTTCATGCCCAATTTTATTGCAATGACTACAAGTAGGCCGATCATTAGAACCACGGCCACGGCCTAGTGGCGCACGAACGGCAAACCCAAGTATATCCGGGGGTTTGTCTTTGTGTGGTGATTTGACAGAACGTACCCGTTCTTCTTGAATGTTCAACATTAATAACTAGTCTATTTTGACATGAAAATATTAATAAACCGGGACATCGTCCGGACCTAATAACTAGTCTATACCAATATATTAAAAGGCGTGTGTAACAATGTATACACGCCACGTGACACCTGATCTGTTACTCTATTATAATTTTCCAATGTGTAAATAAGTCATATCAATTAACACAAGCTAAGTAAAATTAGCTTGCAACAAGATCTGAACCCATGATCTCTTGTCATTTTACAAGACAGAATTACCATCTCAACCAACTATTAATCATGCTTTAAGTATCTACATTATTATATTTGTACCTTTTAAATGTTGAGTTTTCCTTAATATATTTTAGTGGGAATGGAAAAAAATATCAAGTTCGGAAACACAATACTGACTCGGGCGTGCGTGACAATGTATACATGCCACGTGGCACCTATGTTGTACATAAGTCATGTTAATTAACAAAAGTAAAATTAACTTGCAACAAGATTTGAACCCATGACCTCTTGCTATTATATATGACACAGTTACCACCTCAACCAACTTTTAATCGTGCTTTAAGTGTCCACATTATTATATTTGTACCTTTTAAATGTTGAGTTTTCCTTAATATATTTCAATGGAAATGGAAAAAAATGCCTATCAAGTTCGAAAAACAATACCAATCCGGGGCAAAGTCCGGGCACAATGCTAGTTAATTAATAAAATGGTATCATTGCAAGCGAAGTAAATCTTCAGCCATTAGAGTTCTAGGTAGCAAAATAAAAGAAACAAAATACATGTTGAAATTCTTCCCTTCCCCAAAAACAGAACATATGTTGAGTAATGCACTAATGCTGAATAAGATTATCAAATAAGAGCCAACTGCTGAAAATTAATAGGGTAGCAGTCAGTCGGAGGTCCGACGAAAGCACGTTGAGCAAGTATTGAGTTGGCTGCTTCAGTAGTGTGATAGGCATCCCAAAACAAATACTGCTTCCTATCCGGACAAGGCACTGCGGATGGCATGCATGTAATTTGTCCTAATCCACAACATGCCCTATCAATCACCGAAAATCCTGCATTTACATGTCAAAATTCATGTGTTACAGGCAAAAGATGCATAACATAGATGGCTTAACAACTTTTTGACATCAAGAGACTAGGACGAGGATTCTAAAAAAACATATGCAATTGTTGTATATTCTACCTGATACAACAGGTTTTCCCTTTAGACAATCACATAACTTTTTACTCATTTATTATTCATTTCAAATTTCCATTATCCCCTTATCTTTCTAGGATTGAGATAAGGTTGTATTGTCATGCAAGGCGTGTAGTCATTGTGAAGAATATCATCTCAAATCTATTTCATAATAGACATTTCTAGCTCGGCTGATGTTTTGTGGATACAATTTTTTTCCTTATTCTTCTTATCTTTCAATCCACTAATCAACTGGAGACTCTATATCACGTTTATTTCCCATCAATAATTGATAAAAAAACCAGACTAATCACATATGAGGTATGCCGATTATAATTTTTCAATTTTAATAATCAATGACTTGATGAATTAAAATTATAATCCCTCCATCCATGAAAGATCTAAACACTTACTGGAATACGTAATTTAAAGTGATAAGTTGTACGATATGGTAATAGTCAAATGTTATTTCAATTAAAAAAGTAGATGTGATAGTAGTTGGTGGGGTACTTTTTCATTGGAGGAGAGAGAAAGTTGGGTAATTTTATATTAGTAAAGGTAGAGTGTGGGCAAAAGGATTACAAATCTTGTACGGAGGGAGTAATATTTGACAGATAAGAATAAGACCCATAAAAATACTCCCTCCGTCCTAGAATAGTCTGAACACGTTCCTTCTATGTTTGTCCCAAATTTGTTTAAATAATTCTATTTTTGGCATGATCTCACTATTAATATATTATTTCTTTCATACTCCACTTTGGCCCACACTACCATCTTTTATCAATAAAAACTTAACCAACTTTCTCTCTCCACTAATAAAAAATACCTCCCACTCACTCCAATCACATCTACTTTAACGTAACATTTGATAACTACATTACAACTTATCACTGTAAAATACGTATATCAACAAGTGTTCATGATCATCTGGGACCGAGGAATAGTTATTTTGTTGGGAAAGACCTAAACTTTTTTGTTTAAACAAACCTATTATATCACAATTAATTTTGTTTGTTACTTCAGACCATCTCGACATATTCCGGTCAAAAAGCCTATATTCCGGCCTTGTCTTTTTTTTTCCAATTAATGAGAAATGGATTGGAAAAAAGGTCAAAATAGGTTGATCCTATTTAATGAGAAAGGGACGGAAAAAAGTTAAGGTCGGAAAATATACTTGTTGGACTAAAGATATGAGATGGTTTGGAGTAACAAACGGAAGTATTATAGCAAGTTCTTTTAAACAAAAAAAAGTTGTTACTAGGTCTTTTCTAACAAGAATTTCTAAATATTACCATAAGCAGCAGGGTTGTTGAGTAAATCTCCCAGAACGCAATATGTATTATAGTAAACAAAGATTCCAGCCGGATGATTAGCATTAAGCTGCGCCACGAGAGATCGAAGGCCTTCATTAAACGTGCCCAACATTTGATTAACTGAGTCCACACATCTTCCTGGAGGCGCTTGACCTGTTGCCCTCTGATTTGGAATGCAACCAATAGGTGCTATTCCTGCTATGAAAAACTTTCGCAATCCTACATTGTATAAAGCCTAGCCAAAGATATAAACGTTTAATTGTTAGCACATACACAATCGATCAAGAAACAAAAAATAGCATATCACATATATAAATTAAAGTAGTATTTGTTACCAAAATCTGGCGAGCATAACGATTGAGGAGAAGATTGGCAAACTCTGGAGGTTTGTAGGTGAAGCTAGAATCATACAACGAAGACATAAGGTAGTTATTAATGTAGTCGTTGCTACCAAATGACATAAACGCAATGGCTTTTTCGAGATATCGAGTCATATTCCTTCCAGTCATCGTGCTCCTTAACTGATCCAAAGTTCTTTCGAAGTTCAATACCTGCTGGCTTAAGCTAAAACGATCCCCCTGCATTTACCGTCAAATTAATCATGCAAATAGTTAAAGCTAACAAATACTAGTAGACTAGTAGTCTAGTTCTAGTACATCGGTCTTTTAAGTTTAGTAGTTAGGTCTCGAAAGAATTGTTAACTAATAGTGCCATGCTGATATGAAAAAATTAATATCAACAGGAATTACCCAATGTCGACCAGTTTCATCTAGGATGCCACCTCCGGCTGAAGCATAGTTGATACCTCCCATAATTCTTGCGCCGATGGCAGTGGGATCTGCGAATGGCGGAAGATATGGCATGGCTAACTTTTCTCCTGTTAAACAAGTTGGATCAGAAAATATTTTTCAAGAATTTTGATGATATCACTCCCTTCATAAGTTATACTCCTGCCATCTAGAAACTGTGAATCACATATACTAGCTAGCCAATTAGCCAGATAATTTATTTAACTTCACTCATTTGCCATAGTGTGCGCGTGTATTATTCACCTCTCTCTTTTCCCCCAATTTTTGTCCCTTTTCTTTCGTTTGAAACTTTAAATTCATTTAAAATTAGTAAAATCAAGCCTTCCCTCTCTTTTTCTCTCTCTCAAATCCTAGCCTCCCTACCCCTTATTCATCAATTAGGGCTGCCATGGATGTTTTCATCCATGGTAAGCCCCTGTTCCCCTTTTATTTCCAGTTTTTAATTCATTTTCTTGTTTTGTTCAATAAATTAGTCTCTCTTTATGAGATTTTCTCAAACCCTGTTATGTGGTTTTTAGTTTCTGTTTTGGAAATCTTCTTCACCCCTATGGGAGTTGTGAGTATGGTTCTTTTGTTTTTAGGTATGAGAAATTATTCTCATTGGTTGAAGTTCGAGACTCAACATAAATGTATGGAATCTCGGATGCGGTCAACCTGACTCGATCAAGAATCTTCTTCCCAAACTATATTAGAATGATAGACTTCCTCATCAATAGCTGCTTGATTCAGCAAATACAAGAGGGTTGTGCTGTATTGTTCGATCTGGTTCATTGTAGTTTCTTCGAAGACGAATTTGATTTAGTCTTATTTAATTGTATCTTTTTTTTACTTTAATACCTATTGTAGATGCCGTTTGACCTTCAGTTAATGAAATTTCTCTTTCAAAAAAAAAAACTTTAAATTCATTTAGTCCTATTTGCTACTGTTTCTTGTCTAAATATTATTTCTCTCCATATTCAACCCAACTCACAAATTCAATTGTAATAAATCGTGGCTTGGAGAGTGGGGTTGTTAGTAAAGCTATGTTACTTCTTGTGAGTTAGGTTCGAAATGGAGAGTTCAACTAAATTAGACAAGAAGGCACTAGAAAATTGCATTAAGATGAAAGTAAAGGTACAAAATTGGGGTAAAAGGGGGAGGTGAATTGTGCGCACAGCCGCACACACACCAGACAAAAAAAAAAGGTCTAAAGGTCGCGCGCCTGAATGTAAGTTTGATACCTATGTATCCACTATCGAATGGTTGCTAAATCAAATACCAATGTGGCAAATAGGTGTTTAGTTAAAACTGATCTATCTAGTATAAAACATACTACAAATTGATAGAGAGAATATAAGAACGACAAGGGATAGATGAGGATGTGCAAGGAGCCCAACAACTCAAGGCCCCCCAAATTATAAGTGCCCCGAAATATATCATTTTGAAAATTTTACTTCATATTTGAATAAATCATCCTTGTTTCCCACCCTTAATAAATTTGTCAATGATCTATCTTTAGATTTTCAACTTTTCATTTTTGGAACTCTAACCTTCCATATTTATTTTCTATGAATTTAGGGGCGCAATTTTCATGTTAGAACCGGAGCAAATCATGGCTAATTCTTTCTTTTAACATCTTAAGAGTTAAGACACTATGCTAGAAGACTTGATGAAAGAGAAGATTGAGAAAATAGATTACCGAGTAAGTCAATCACTGTCTTGCCATTACAAAACCTTCCAGTTGGACCTTGGTTAAAGTCACAACCATAAGGCCAGTAATTTGATTTTGCAACTGAACCAAGGAAGTTATTGTTTCCTGAATCGATTATCGAATCTCCGAATGCAAAAATAGCTGAAACAGGAGATACATTTAGGTCTTCTTGTGAAGGTAGTAACTTAGCTTTTGATGAAACAAAAAGCAACATGAAAAACAATGTTTCAATGTAGGGGTATTTCATCACTGCCCTTATCTGGAGTAGAAAATGGGAAGAATAATCTCTACTCTTTATTAAGGAATGCTTTGTTGAACTAAAACTCATGGTAAGAGATACTCAGCTAAGCTTATTCTGGTGAAATTACGTGATCAAAACCAAAGGCGGGTGAGGATTTTATAGGCAGTTAGCTAAGGGATAAGGTTGGGAAGTCGAGGACCAAGCTCTATAAGAACTGTGATTTGGAAGATTATTGTTGCGTATAAATGGCGTATGTAATGCTGTTTTGGTTTTCTGAGATACTCCCTCGCATCCAGAAGTAGCTGTTATTCATATGATATATGACATAATTTTACCAAATTAGTTGTTTTTTAAGCTGTTAGCCGTCGTGGTAATTATTTGCTCCGAGTAATTGTTGGATTTTCGATCTCAAAATACCCCCTAAATTTTCTTATTAACAGACTTTATATTTTTTTGCACTATTCAAATATTTCATTTTGTTCGGTGTTAGTGATTTATACATGATGAAAAAGTGATTTATGGTGAATTTTCGTTATATTAGTTTTAATATGTATTTTCAAAATATCATTTTTTATTATTTTTTATTGATAATTAAAAATGTTAATGACCAAACAACTACATTGACAAGCGTAAAACTCAAACTATATATATTAAAAAGGACAAAATTAATTATTTTACTATGTTGTAAATCGAGTTGCTATATTGATATATAAAAGAGCAAAAACCGAAATATTCTAACTTCAAAAGTTCTTTTTTAGTTTGTGTAAACCTTTACGTCAATAACTAAATGGTACTTGAAACACTATTTTATAAAACACTCATATTCACTTTAGTAGAGTGTTGAATTGGTCAAACCTCTAAAACATAGCGTGTCTTACTATTAATTTAAATCGTTTAGTGGGAATTTGGTTTTAACAAATTTGATCAGTTCATGCTGAAGTGATGAGTCATTCAATTTACTTCGCTTTTGATAATCTCTCATTGAGGACTTGTTAATAGGGGTGTTCGCGGTTTGGATTGGTGCGGTTTGGGATGTAACCCAACCCAAACCGCAAATATACGGTTTGACATTTTTCCAACTCAAATCGCACCGCACTTTTCCCCAAACCAACCCAAATCGAACCGGACAAAACGGTTTGGTGCGGTTTGGTTTGCAGTTTAACCATTTTTTCCTTCGCGACATTAATTTTGTGATCTAACAGTAAAACAAATTGTTAATAAGAGTCCAAATAGATATAAAGTTGACTTCATAATTAAACTTAAATAATGATTTATCAAAAGTGTTAAAGTTTTTTACCTCAAACTTTTTTTTTCAGTTTTATACTTGTCTGTCACTTTGTCAAGTGTATTTAATTTTTTTTTTAAAAAAACATATAAAATTGCGGTTTGCGGTGCGGTTTTGGTTTACAAAAATTAAAATCCAACCCGAATCGCAAACCACAGTTTGCTTGAAATCATAACCCAAACCGCAATTTTAAAATCGCAACCAACCCAAACTGCGAAAAAACGGTTTGGGTTGCGGTTTGGTGCGGTCCAAACCGCTTTCTGAACAGCCCTACTTGCTAATACGCGTTACTTATTAAAAAAAATTCAATCAATATTTGTCATACAAAATTTCGGGTTGGTACCATTCAGACCGGTTAATTTCTGTTTACATCAGAATTTTAGCTACGTTTATTTCGGTACAGCCGTACAGCTAGAACCGGTTGCAGATAATGCAGTTAAGGTGACCGGTATGCAACTATGCATGGATGCGAAATGGTCGAGGTCTACTTGAGACTATAAGAAGGAAAGAACAAAGAAGATAACGCTTAAATTCTCATCAGTAAGCACTCAGCAAAAATGGAATGGTGCAGACGCAACATGTTTCTTACGTTTCCTTAACACACTTTTCCTTAATTTAAGGTGGACCTTTCTGGGATTAGTAGTAACGCTCATCTTATAAGCCTGCCTTTTCTTGTACTCTTTATCCACTTTTTTTCTTCTTACTTGTGAACTGCGCGCATCAGCACAGCACACAGCACGCAGCGCATTTGCATTCCCTCACATTATAATTTCGTCATCGTTGCCATCTGATCACAATTTCTACACAAGAACAGCATTAATGATAATAACGACCCGTTGAAATAAAACCTTAACGTACAAGAATGGGCAGGAGGTTTTCCATGTTTCAAGTATTAGGATATTTCCACTATTTAGGATTTTTTTCAATTTTTGTGCTTTTCTAATAGTTGCAAAATTAACTCGATGGAAGACTGATAAGGGAAAAAGTGGGGTTTGAACAAAGACGATTTAGTATAAAATTATTCTTGGACTCCAACCATCAGATTAAGCAGCTTTTGGTTGAATGGTCTTTTGGCATGATACTAGAGTTAGTGTGACATGAAGGTCATATGTTCAAATCTCATCCACCTTTCCTTTTTAAGTGGAATATTTAGCGCTACGCATGAGGGAGACCTGTGTTGCATCCACACTTCAGTCCCAATAGACTCTCGCATCAGGGGCGTGATAAAGTATAAAATTAACTATGCGTGAAATTTTAACGATCAACTTGACCTTTTGGTTGAGTTGGTCCTTTGACAAGAGAATCATGACTGGATAATTTGATTGTATCCAAACCCGAAAATTTGAACATTCTTTTACTTTAAAACTATCTATGGATTACATAAAATCAGTGAATACTTTATACAAATAACGTGTGTTTTGCAACTCATAAAAAAATCTGGCCATTAGATTAAATTCTAATCGTACTACCTACCATACATACAATATATAAAAAGACACACAAATAGACAATGCAAATTGTCTTTTTAAGACCTAGGCACGGGACGGCCCTGTTCGCGGCTAGGCTTGGAATTGGGGCAATGGCGGGTCAGTTCCTAGCCCGTGAGTGGCGTGCCGGAAATTTCCAAATATTGTCCACGGGTCTGTGGGTTGAGCTCGTGCCTTCTGCAGGCTTGGCCCGTGTTTTATATTAGTTTTTGGATTCTTTGTAGTTTCAGACCAAAAAATAAATAGGATGACATTCGGCTCACGGCCAAGCCCACGGACCATATAGGTGGACTTAGAGGTGGGCGTAAGCCCAATCTGTTGTCTGCTACGTTGACGGTGGGCCTACCATGGTCAAGAAATTTTATTTTAGGCCCGGTCGACGCTAGCCCACCTATATGGCCCGTGCGCTGGCCTACTCCCCTTCTCTTTGTTTTTTGGTTTTAAACTGGCAAAAAAATAACATAAACACTGGCTAGGCCCGCAGGAGGCACGGGCCCGTCTATAGGCCTGGGTCGGATCGTGGACAAAATCTGAAAATTTCTGCCCGACACAGCAGGGCCTGCCATTGGCAAAGCTCGCGGACCGATCTCGTAAACAGGCTTGGCCCGACCCATGCCCAGGTTTAGGTGGGCTCGTGTGAGTTCGAGCCTGGAATAAATTTTTTTGAGTGTGACAGGCATGCAGTCCATGTAGTGGACAACGAGCTCAGGCTGAATCGATCGCAAACTGGTTTGGCATGCCCACCTCTAGTCTTTTATTGTGCGCATCTGATTGCGATAAAAGTAGTGCACATAGATAGGTGGGGTAAGTGACTGTACAAGTTTCTTTTTGGAAAAAAGAAAATATTTCATTTGTCTCATCTTACTTTTTACACTTACCGAATAAATGGTTTTAGATTATAAGGTTTTTTTTGTTATTTTATATATTCATAGTATATATACTTCATCCGTTTTAATTTAGTTGTGACACTTTTTATTTTAGAAAGTTTTAATTTAGTTGTGACACATTCATTTTGGGTAATAACTTCTCTCTATCTCTCTCCTATCACATGAGAGCCTTTTAATTTCTTTTTCTATCTTTCTCCTTTCCAAAAATTGTCTAGAAGTCCGTGATTTTAAAAGTGTCACAACTAAATTGAAACGTAATAAGTAATAAATTAAAAGTGTAAAGAATAATGTGAGATGAATGAAGAAGGAAAGTATAAAGAGTGATGTTGGACCAACGGAATAATAAAACAAATAAATGTTGCGAATATTATAAAACATCCCAAAAAACAAGGATATATTGAAAGTGTTGCGAAACATATATGATATCCTATTATACTTCTATTTTTTAGTTGCAAAATCGAACTATGGCACAAGAATTTAGGAAAAAAAGAGATAAAAAGAGAGTTTTGAAAAAGGGGTCCCATTTGCTAGGAGAGAGAAAGTGATAATATATATTGACAAAAAAGTCAATGTTGCAACTAATATACAACTTTCTAAAATAAATAACATCTATAAAAATATATTTAAAGGCGTGCGCGATAATATATACACGTCATGTGGCACCTTGTTATTTCCCTAGGAACACTACAAGAGGGGGGGTGAATTGTAGGTGTAGAGATTCATGAGAGCTCCTCTAGTGGCACCTTGTTATTTCCCTAGGAACACTACAAGAGGCGGAAATTAAAACTTAAACGAATAAACAAGCTAGAGGAACACACAGGGGCGGTTCTTGGCCCATGCTGTATAGGCGACGGAATAGGGCCCCAAAAATTGAGGGGCCCCGAAATATATGATATGTATTAAATGTTTGAAAGAAAAAGAAAAGGAAAGCATTTGGATCAGTGGTAAAGTGGTAAAGAATGGGGGAAGGGGCGCTGGTTCGATTCCTGTTAGAAGCGGATTTTTTTTAACTTTTTGTTGCTGACTCATCAATCATCACCACTCACATTAATAACAAGGCGTGCCGCGTGCTTTTTTTCTTTGGCGCTTCAATCTCCAATTTTCCATTAATCTTCCTCCTTTCTCTCTCTTCCTAACTCTCTCTCTCATTAATTTCTATATTCATACTCTTATATTTTTTTTGCAATTTTCCAATAAAATTAACTCTTAAACTTCCATTTTCCAACAAATTTCCGGAGAAGTTCAAGAGATGTATGGTTTTAAATTGTATTACAACGGTTTAATCCTCATTTATTTCATGAAATTGAAGATTAAACCTTCATCAACTTATATAGGGACATCATTCACCTCCCTAATTTCCCTATATAAGCAACTCTCAAGACATGCAATATGTACCAAGCGAAATTCAGCTTATCGGAATACAATGCTCTCTGAATTCTAATCTACGCCATTAGATTTTGAAGTAGTTTGGGTAATTTTCTTTTTTCGATTTATTTAACTTTCGTTTTTGTTTTTGGGTTCAATCATAATTCTGACTTTCTAATTGAATGTATTTTTTACTTTTTTTCTACAGATTTCAGATATAGTTGTTATTTCTTCCAATTTCAAAGAATCGTGAATCATCCAAGGGTTATCAATTGGAATCAATCAAGCAAATCTTGGTGTTTTCTAATCTATCTCTTTTTTTATTTAATTTCTCATCTCTATTTATATCTAAATATTTGTTTGTTTATAATAATTTAATATGTTGAGAAAATATTCTTCTGGGCATGAAAAACGCAAAAAAAAAAAGAGAGAGTAGAACAGTTGATTCAATCTCAAAAAGGTGCTTTGGATAGATTTTTTTCTAAGGGACCCCAAGTAGGTGAAAGATCTTCTAATTTTGAATGTGAAAATGTTGAAATTAATGTTGAATGTGAGAATGTTGAACCTGAAAATGTTGAAGTTAAAAATGTTGAAAATGATGAAAACAGGGAGGGGGATGTTAACCGAGATAATAGTAATAATATTTCAGTGGATTTTGAGCAGCCTGAAAATCAGAATTCAGATCATATTAATCATAATGCAGAACAAAACGAGTCTATATTGTTTGATATATATGACCCCAAAAATTGGGATGCTCTTGATTCGAAAGATATCGATATTCTAGCATTAAATGGCCCTAAAAGAGATTTGACAATAATAAAAGGCCCTAAAGATAAATTTTCTCGGAGATTCTCTTCAACATTTTATACGAGATATTTACCAAATGGTGAAACTTGTGATAGAGATTGGCTTGTTTATTCAAATGAATGTGATAAAGTGTTTTGTTTTTGTTGCAAAATTTTCAAAAAGGGTTCTAGGAAAGGTAATCTAGTAAATGAAGGTTTTAATTATTGGTCTAATCTTAGTACTAGACTTAGAGAACATGAAACGAGTTCTGATCATGTATTGAATATGGCAACTTGGCGTGAACTTCGACATAGATTGGAACATAATGAAACAATCGACAAGGTTGCTCAAGAGCAATTCAATAAAGAAAAAGAATACTGGAAAAATGTAATAGTAAGGATTATTGCTATTGTGAAGTATCTTGCTAAACATAACCTAGCATTTCGGGGTAAAAAAGAAAGGTTATATGAAAACAACAATGGAAATTTTTTGGGTCTAATAGAGATGTTGGCCGAGTTTGACCCTGTGATGAAAGAACATGTTCAACGTATTAATAGTGGCAAGATCAATCATCATTATTTGAGTCATGATATTCAAAATGAGTTTATACTCTTACTTTCCTCTAGAATTCAATCTAACATTGTAAAGAAAATAAAGGAAGCAAAATATTTTTCTGTGATGGTGGATTGTACACCTGATGCTAGTCATGAAGAACAAATGTCCTTAATTATAAGATGTGTGGTTGGCTCTTCAAATAATTCTTTTGAAATTGAAGAATTTTTTATTGGATTCCTACAAGTTAACGATACAACCGGCCTAGGACTTTTTGAAGTATTAGAACATGCACTTAATTCTCTTGATCTTGATATAGATAATGTTCGAGGTCAAGGATATGATAATGGGTCTAACATGAAAGGTAAAAATCAAGGCGTGCAAAAAAGACTATTAGATTTGAATCCTAGAGCTTTTTACACTCCATGTGCTTGTCATAGCCTTAATTTGGTTTTGTGTGACATTGCTAACACTTCTATGAAAGCAAGAGACTTCTTTGGAATAGTCCAACGTATCTATACTTTGTTCTCTCATTCTACAAAAAGGTGGCATATCCTATAAGAAAATGTTAAAGGCTTAACTCTTAAATCATTGTCCGCCACACGATGGGAAAGTCGTATTGAAAGTATCAAGGCAATAAGATTTCAAATTGTTGATATACGCGAAGCCTTACTTCAATTAGCTCATATAGATAATGATCCTAAAATACAAAGTGAAGCCAAATCTTTAGCGACAAATGAGCTTGGTAGTTTCGAATTTTTGCTTGCTATAATTATTTGGTATGAAATATTATATGTTGTAAACTTGGTAAGCAAACATTTACAATCAAAAGACATGGAGATTGATGTTGCTATCTCTGAGATAAAAGGATTAATATCTTTTTTTAGAAGGTATAGAGAAACTGGATTTGCAAGTGCCATGGAGACAGCAAAGGAAATGGCCAATGAGATTGGAATTGACCCTCTGTTTCCTCAAAAACGTATAACACGTAGGAAAAGACACTTTGATGAGATGAATGGTGAAGAAACAACATTATCTGCAGAGGAGTCATTTAGAATTCAGTATTTTATATACATTGTAGACCAAGCTATTGCATCACTAGAGAAGAGATTTGAACAATTTGAATCATATGAGAATATTTTCGGTTTTCTGTTTGATTCTCATAAGTTACTTTCAATGGATGATATTAAACTTCAATCTTGTTGTAGTCACTTTGAAGATGCTCTTAAAAAAGGTGAGTCATCAGATATCAATGGAGGTGACCTTTTTATTGAGTTGAAATTACTCAGGGAGCTTTTACCTAAAGAAAAATTGGGAGCAATGGATTTATTAAAGTTTTTGATACGGTATAATTGCTTTCCAAATGCAACAATTGCTTATAGAGTATTATTGACTCTTCCTATTACTGTTGCTTCTGCAGAGAGGAGCTTTTCAAAACTAAAGTTGTTGAAGTCTTACTTACGGACAACAATGTCACAAGAACGTCTAAATGGACTTGCTATGATGGCAATTGAGAGTGATATTTTGGAGGATATTGATGTACAATGTGTTGTTGGTGATTTTGCTTCTAAATGTGCAAAAAGAGCAACACTTTTCAAGTAGATGTATTTAGATTATTTCAATATGATGTAATTAGATATTATTTTCAATATAAAAGTATTTTTTTTTTAATTGAGAATCTAATATCTTTTATGAACTAAATATGAAGGGCCCAATTTTAAGAGTGTGTATAGGGCCCCCGTTATGTTTGCCCCGCCCCTGTACTAGCCAATTAGCCAGATAATTTATTTAACTTCACTCATTTGCCATAGTGTGCGCGTGTATTATTCACCTCTCTCTTTTCCCCCAATTTTTGTCCCTTTTCTTTCGTTTGAAACTTTAAATTCATTTAAAATTAGTAAAATCAAGCCTTCCCTCTCTTTTTCTCTCTCTCAAATCCTAGCCTCCCCTACCCCTTATTCATCAATTAGGGGCTGCCATGGATGTTTTCATCCATGGTAAGCCCCTGTTCCCCTTTTATTTCCAGTTTTTAATTCATTTTCTTGTTTTGTTCAATAAATTAGTCTCTCTTTATGAGATTTTCTCAAACCCTGTTATGTGGTTTTTAGTTTCTGTTTTGGAAATCTTCTTCACCCCTATGGGAGTTGTGAGTATGGTTCTTTTGTTTTTAGGTATGAGAAATTATTCTCATTGGTTGAAGTTCGAGACTCAACATAAATGTATTGGAATCTCGGATGCGGTCAACCTGACTCGATCAAGAATCTTCTTCCCAAACTATATTAGAATGATAGACTTCCTCATCAATAGCTGCTTGATTCAGCAAATACAAGAGGGTTGTGCTGTATTGTTCGATCTGGTTCATTGTAGTTTCTTCGAAGACGAATTTGATTTAGTCTTATTTAATTGTATCTTTTTTTTACTTTAATACCTATTGTAGATGCCGTTTGACCTTCAGTTAATGAAATTTCTCTTTCAAAAAAAAAAACTTTAAATTCATTTAGTCCTATTTGCTACTGTTTCTTGTCTAAATATTATTTCTCTCCATATTCAACCCAACTCACAAATTCAATTGTAATAAATCGTGGCTTGGAGAGTGGGGTTGTTAGTAAAGCTATGTTACTTCTTGTGAGTTAGGTTCGAAATGGAGAGTTCAACTAAATTAGACAAGAAGGCACTAGAAAATTGCATTAAGATGAAAGTAAAGGTACAAAATTGGGGCAAAAGGGGGAGGTGAATTGTGCGCACAGCCGCACACACACCAGACAAAAAAAAAAAGGTCTAAAGGTCGCGCGCCTGAATGTAAGTTTTGATACCTATGTATCCACTATCGAATGGTTGCTAAATCAAATACCAATGTGGCAAATAGGTGTTTAGTTAAAACTGATCTATCTAGTATAAAACATACTACAAATTGATAGAGAGAATATAAGAACGACAAGGGATAGATGAGGATGTGCAAGGAGCCCAACAACTCAAGGCCCCCCAAATTATAAGTGCCCCGAAATATATCATTTTGAAAATTTTACTTCATATTTGAATAAATCATCCTTGTTTCCCACCCTTAATAAATTTGTCAATGATCTATCTTTAGATTTTCAACTTTTCATTTTTGGAACTCTAACCTTCCATATTTATTTTCTATGAATTTAGGGGCGCAATTTTCATGTTAGAACCGGAGCAAATCATGGCTAATTCTTTCTTTTAACATCTTAAGAGTTAAGACACTATGCTAGAAGAATTGATGAAAGAGAAGATTGAGAAAATAGATTACCGAGTAAGTCAATCACTGTCTTGCCATTACAAAACCTTCCAGTTGGACCTTGGTTAAAGTCACAACCATAAGGCCAGTAATTTGATTTTGCAACTGAACCAAGGAAGTTATTGTTTCCTGAATCGATTATCGAATCTCCGAATGCAAAAATAGCTGAAACAGGAGAGCGAGAAGTCCAAAGCGCTCGTCCAGCAGTTCCAAATCCTTCCCCTGAATATGTTCAGGAGGAGCAAGAAACCAGAGGCTCTCCAGACCCCAACCCGTCCATACGCGAGACGGTCTCGGATGAGCCAAAGACGGCTAGCTCTTCCAACCCCGCTAGCGATTCAGAGGAGCCGTCGACCACTTCGTCTGAAATAAGACGACGGCTAGATCCTCTTTCTGACCCTAGATTCATCCTGGCCGATAACACTTGGCTGGGACGATTAGGCTCGGACCTTAGCCCCTTTTCAATGGCCATGCCCATGCCGGGCTACAAATTCGTTCTCCCTGGCCGAGAGGATACCATCTTAGTGCCCCCTCAGGCCATTTTGCCGTTTATCGGCTGGCATTAGATGCCGGCCTTCGCTTTCCTCTCCACCCTTTCATCGGCCAGCTTCTCCATTATTATGGTATAGGACATAATCAGCTTGCCCCAAACTCTTGGCAAAACATCCTTACCTTTCTGGCCGTTTGCAATTTGAAAGGGAAGAATCCTTCTCTGGCCGCCTTCACCCACATTCATTACGTTGCCAAGGTTCCTAGAACTGTCGAAGGAAGCTGGCTGAGTGTATGCAACCGTCAAGGCTTCTTGACGTCTTGGGATAAGACATCCAAGATGCACTCTTGGAAGGGTGAGTTCCTCTTCGTCCAGGCGCCCAGCAAAGCGGTGGCTAGTCGGCTTCGGTATTTTAGCCGATCTAACACCAACACTGGACGGATGGCTTCGTATCTGGAATCAGAGGATAGCTTTGCCGAGGAGATGGTGGAGTATTTCCGGATTTCGGAATATTCCATGGAAGACGTCTCTTTCAAGGGTCCGTCCAATTGGATCCCTTTTAAAGAGATGTTTTATCATGATAACTTCCTTGTCGCTGCCGGCTTGCGGCAGGACGAGGACAGAGGTATAATTACTAATAATCCTCTAAGTAAAATTCCCGGCTTGATTATCATTCGTCTAACACCTGCTTTTTTCTCTTTTTGCAGATTCAACCAGAAGTAAACTCAGGAAATCTTGGATAGGAGATATGAGTTCGTCCAGATTTGCTGATACTCTCTGGAAGGAATACAGCAAGTCGGGTGCTGAAAAGAGGGCTGACACCCTGGTAAGATTACATTTTTTTTTTTTGCCAATCGTCCAAGCAACAGCTGGACGAACTGTTTATTCGAGAGGCAACTCGTCCAGGCTGATTTTCTGATGCGCTGCTCCTTCAAGGAGCAACACGTCAAGACATCGACTGGAGGAGCTGCTTCTTTGAAGAGCAACTCGTCCAGGTTATGGCTGGACGGGCTGCGTCTTCGAGGTGCAACACGTCCAGACAATGACTGGACGAGCTGCTTCTTTGGAGAGCAACTCGTCTTCTTTGGAGAGCAACTCGTCCAGGTTATGGCTGGACGGGTTGCGTCTTCGAGGGGCAACACGTCCAGACAATGACTGGGCGAGCTGCTTCTTTGGAGAGAAACTCGTCCAGATTATGGCTGGACGGGCTGCCTCTTCGTGGAGCAACACGTCCAACATTTTATGGACGACCTGCTTCTTTGAAGAGCCTCTAATTCTTTTACATATTTCTAATTTCTCAGAAAAATGCCCCAACATCAAAGACCTTAGCCGAGAAAGCTGCAGCGAAGAAGCGGCCGGCTGGGACCAGCGAAGCTCCCCCTTCTAAGAAGGCAAAAGGGTTTACCGCAAAAAAAGAAGAAATCGACACGGCCAGTTCCTAAGGTCGTGATAGACATCCCGGCCAAAGAGGAGGCCAAGGAAGAACCGGTCGAGATCGGCCCCATGGCTCTGGTGACCTATGCTAGGCCTGCCGAGCAGCCTGCAGCCCCACAACCTGACGAGGTTGTTATTTTGGACGACGCGGGCCAATCTTCTCAGCCGGACGCGGCTGTTGACGGGTCTGCCTTCTCTGGGCCAGTAGCCAAGCTGGTAGACCAGATGCCTACCGCCTATAGGACGGCTTCCCGTTCTTCTGGTGAGTCTTATTATTCAAACGTAGTTAGAACACTACGGGTTGGCGGGCGTCCGATGAGTCCGTCTAATAAACAAGCTGTTGTTATTCCCATCAGATGTACTGACGAGTCTAATCTTTCAGATAAAGGGAAGGGTCCAGCTGTTGACGGCTCCCCTAGCCTTTCTGACGATGAATCTTCTCCGGCTTTCGGAAAGATGTCATCGTCCGACCGCGAGAAGCTCAAGACGGAGCTTTTCAAATGCTTTCCTGAACCCTATATTAAGGGGTTGAGGGGAGCATCATCTGGGCATGTAGGGTACATGTCTCAACTTGCTGCCGAGGTACATCCTTCTTTCTTTAGACGCTTATGTTTTCTACTTGGCATTTACTTTTTTCTTTTTCAACCGTCCTGACATACCCTCTCCTTTCATATTTTTAGCTTTTTGCTCGTAGCATGCTTACTGAGGACTGGGCGAAAGCGCTTCGAAAAGAAAATAAGAAGCTCGTTGTGGACGTGACCGCGGCCGCTGACCATGCTCAGTTCGTTATTTCCGAGCAAGAGGTGTTGCATCAGCAAACCAAGATTGCTTTGGAAAAACGCTCAGCCGAGCTGGAATCTCAGATCAAAGTCTATCTCCTTCCGGCTGACGGAGATGCTGGACGAACGGGCATCTTTGGAACGTGCCCTGACGGACGAGAGGAACTCAGTCATGACCATGGCTGCTGATTTTTACAAAGAGAACCTCGTCCTGAAGGTAAAGAACCAAGCCCTTCGCGCTGAGGTTGCGGACACAGTTGCTGCTGCTAAGGAGGCTATGAACACCGTCATAGATACCTCAAAAGAATGGGCGGTGCAGGCCTTTGGTATGATGGCCGAGGAGGAGATATCCCCAGATATGCTCGTCGGCTGGAGTTCCAAGAAGCCTTGCACAAGGCCACCATATCTGGAGCAGACCTTCCCGTCTTTGAAGAATCTTCTGAGGACGAAGAAGGAAAGACGATATGGAGGCTCAGGACGAAGAGGACAATGATCCTCCTGCCGCCTAGTCTTTTGTTGTATCTTGGCGTGGGCCACTTGTACCTTTCTTTTTTGTATTTTTTGTTTTTAGATTAGATTGTAATCATCTTTTTCATATATGAGAAGCTAACTTTTTCAATCTCCACTGTGCTATGCTTTACTGTTTTTGACGTCTTACATTACAACCTCATATTTATACAAAGTACAAAAGCAACTCGTCATAATATTTGGCCGATCTAATCAACTCTTTTGGCTGATTACATTTACAACCAACTCGTCATAATATTTGGCCGATTTAATCAACTCTTTTGGCTGATTACATTTACAACCTTCATTCATGTCTAAGTATCAAAGTAATTCGTCAATCATTTTTTATCTGACCCAGTAGTTCTTTTCTGGACGCTCATCACCAGATGCTCAAGCAAAGACTTGCTTTAATTTTTGAGTTTCAAAAACTACTAAGTTAATAGTTTGCCCGGCCAGAACCTGGGTACCATTCGTCATTGGACGAGGAGTTTCGAAGTTAAATTATGCCCCTATATGCCCCCCTTCTTGGACGAGGAGTTTTTATAACTTTTCACTGTTCAAGAAGGAGTTAAGAGGATAATTTTTAAATAACTTGGACGTTTTTCTAAGAATGATTGTAACTCGTCCATCTTTGTTAAATTATGAAATAACTTGTTCCTTTACTAAGGTTGTTATTTCGAAGTTTTGTGGCTTTTAGACGGAAAGTAGGATACCTTTACTAAGGCGTCCTAATTCCAGCCGACCTTGTTCAGGAGATGTTCAACTCTTTAAGTAAACCACCGGCCAAATCTTGCATATTTATCCATTTAAGGACGATAATATGTTCGACCGACCTCCTAATGAAAGGTGCATTGTCTTTTTGCTTTGTTAAATTAAGTGACTTTGGACGATTGTACATAACTTTAAACAAATAAATCAAACAAAGTCATAGAGAAGTAGAGCTGTATTATATGAAGTTTGCTTGACGAATAGTCAAGATACATGTATACATTCTACTTTTTCTTTGTAATGCATTAATAAAAGATTACAATTTAGCAGGATGCCCTAAAGAAAGTATTTCTTCAAAGTGTCAGAATTCCACGTCCTAGAAGATGGGGACGTCCGTCCAAACCTTCTAGACGAAAGGTGCCATTCTGAACTACTTTGCTTATCTTATAAGGTCCTTCCCAGTTAGGAGTAAGCTTGCCTAACTCTTTGGCTCGGCTGACCGCTTCCATTTTTCTTAGGACGAGGTCTCCCAGCTTTAACGGACGTCTTGCAACTCTTTTGTTGAAGTCCCTTGCCATTCTCAACTTATATAGTTGCATTCTCAGCAAAGCATTGCCCCTGACTTCAGGAACTAAGTCCAGAGCCATCCTAAGAGCTGCCCAGGCGTCTTTGAGTACATCATCCTCTTAAAGTGGGTTCCTCACCTCAATAGGAAGGACGGCCTCAGAGCCATAGACCATCATAAAAGGAGTCTCTCCTGTGGAATTCTTGGCCGTTGTCCTTATTGACCATAAGACCAGCTGCAATTCTTCTACCCAAAGCCCCTTTGCATTGTCCAACTTCTTTTTTATCCCGGCCGAAAGAATCTTGTTGAAAGCCTCAACTTGCCCATTAGCCTGTGGATGAGCTACTGCGGCAAAGTGAGCCTTGATTCCTTGGTCAGCCAACCATTGACGGAGCTTCGGTGTCTCAAATTGTGGCCCATTATCAAAGACGATCGACTGGGGCATCCCAAACCTTGTAATCAAGTTCCTCTAGATGAACCCCTTGACGTCATTAGTGGTGATTCCCCTTAATGCCTCAGCTTCAACCCATTTTGTAAAGTAGTCCACAGCTACTATTACAAATTTCTTCTGGCCGGCAGCAATAGGAAAAGGCCCAAGGATGTCCATCCCCCATTTAGCAAAGGGAAGAGGAAAGAGAATGGGAGTCAAGTAATTGGATGGCTTTTGATAGATATTACCATGCCTTTGGCAACTATCACATTTCTTAGCGTATAGCAACGCATCTTCTTTTAAGGACGGCCAAAAGTAGCCCGTCCTGAGAGCCTTCTCTGCCAAAGCTCTTCCTCCAATGTGGGAAGCACAAGCTCCCTCATGCAATTCCTTTAAAACGTCCAGACCTTCCTTTCGGCTGATACATTTGAGAAGAGGCCGATTGTAGGATTTCTTGTATAAAGTCCCATTCCACAACTCAAACCACTTGTCCCTTACTTTCACATACTTGGCTTCAGTTGGGTCAAGAGGCAGACGACCAGTTTTCTTGAATTCAATGATTGGACTCATCCACTCATCTTCTCGGCTGAGAAACAGCACTTCTCCGGCCTCAATGCTCTTGGCCGCCTTTACTTCCCAGAAGACTGTTCTAGGAACGTCTCCCTCAGCCGAGCTAGCCAGCTTAGAAAGAGCATCAGCTTGATGGTTCTCAGATCTGGGAACTTGATCTAGGACGAACCTCTTTAAAGACTTAATCTCTTCCTTAACCAGATTCATATACTTGCTCATGAACGCTTCCTTGCATTCAAACTCACCATTGACCTGACTGACGACCAGCAGAGAGTCAGTTTTAGCTTCAATTTCCAAGGCTCCAGCCGCTTTGCACATTTTATGCCGGCCAAGAGAGCTTCATACTCTGCTTCATTATTGGACGCCTGGAATTTGAATTTCATCGCATATTCAAACTTGTCCCCTTCTGGGATTGAAAAATGATCCCTGCCCCACATCCGTTCGCAGTTGAGGATCCATCCACCATAAGAGTCCAATGACGCTTTCCCTCTGCTGGGTCTTGGACGTGCTCTACTGTAGGCCGAGTAAGCTCTACAATGAAATCAGCCAAAGCTTGTCCTTTAATTGCTTTTCTAGGCTCAAATGTTAAATCAAACATATTAAGCTCAACGGCCCATTTTAACATCCGGCCAGATGCATCCATTTTATGCAAAACTTGCCTTAGCGGCTGATCAGTATATACAAGAATGTTGTGGGCTAAGAAGTAAGGCCTTAACTTCCGGCTAGCCATCAACAAAGCCAAGCCGAACTTCTCAATGGGCGAATATCTGCTCTCTGCATCCTTCAGTACATGGCTCACAAAGTAGACGGGTATCTGCACTGAGTCTCTCTCAGCTAAGAGAACAGCGCTTACTGCGAAGGGTGATACAGCCAGGTATACATACAATTTTTCACCTTCGGCCGGACTGATCAACCTAGGCAGCTGCCGAAGATGATCTTTTACTTACTGAAGTGCTACCTCAGCTTCTTCCGACCACTCAAACTTGGCATTGTTTTTAATGGTTGCAAAGAAATGGTGACATTTGTCCCCTGATTTCGAGAGAAACCGTCCAAGAGCAGCCAAACAGCCCGTCAACCGCTGAACTTCTTTGACTTTGGACGGCGAAGTCATATTCATGATGGCTTGAATTTTGTCGGGATTTGCCTCAATCCCTCTCTGATCAACCAAAAATCCCAGAAATTTTCCAGCAACTACGCCGAACACACATTTCTGCGGATTGAGCTTCAACTTGAATTTTCTCAAAGTGAGGAAGGTTTCCCTCAGATCGTCCATATGATCTTTCTCTTCTTTACTCTTGACGATCATGTCGTCGATATAGGCTTCCATATTTCGCCTAAGTTGCGGCTGAAATACCGTATTAATGAGCCTCTGAAATGTGGCTGGCGCATTTCTTAGGCCAAAGGGCATTCTGAGCCATCCATACAATCCTTTCTCAGTAATGAAGGAAGTCTTATCTTTATCATCCGGTCACATAGGAATCTGGTGAAAGCCAGAATAGGCGTCCATGAAACTTAGCAGGGCATGACCGGCCGTTGAATCCACCAGACGATCAATTTTAGGCAATGGAAACCTGTCCTTAGGACAAGCCTTGTTCAGATCTGTATAATCAACGCACATTCTCCAAGTGCCATTCGGCTTTGGAACCATTACAACATTTGCTACCCAATCGGGGTAATATGTTTCCCGGATGAACTTGAGCAGCTTCTGGACTTCTTCATCAACAGCCTTATTTCTGGCCGGCCCTAGGTGCCTCTTCTTCTGCCGGATAGGTTTCTGCCCTGGCTCAATGTTGAGCTTATGGACGGCTACCTCAGGATCTATCCCCGGCATTTCCTCCACAGCATAGGCAAACACATCTTCGAATTCTCGCAGCAACGCAACTAAGGCGTCCTGGATTTCTGATCTCAATACCGATCCTATTTTCAACGTTCTCTCCGGACGTTCTGGATTTAAACATATTTCTACCGGACTTTCTACCGGCTCTGGACGTTCTAGTCCCAGACTCATTATAGCCATTATCTCAGATGAATGTTTTTCCTCTTTAATTGCCAAACACTTTCTCTTCTTGCTAGGCAAAAGCATGGACGGATTGCTCTCAGAAGGAGGCATCTCTTGAACCTTCTCAGCTTCTTGCCTGAGCTCAACAATCTGACCTTTAACCTTCTTGGCCGAATCATCTTCTTGAACCTTTGGACACTCTGCCTTCTCTTTCCAAGATGATGGTTTGAGTGTGGTGAGATAGCATTCTCTGGCAGCTTGCTGATCTCCATAAAGGGATCCAATCTTCCCTCCATCACATTCAAACTTCATCAGCATTAAATGAGTCACAATGACGGCCTTGATGTGATTTAAGGTAGGTCGTCCGAGAATGACATTATACGCGGTCAAGTCTCGTACTACCAAAAATTTCACAAAAAGCGTCCTGGCCGCATCTTTTTCTCCAACCCTGACGGGCAATGTGACGGTTCCCATAGGGTGAATGACCCCTCCGCCGAAACCAATTATAGGATGATTTACCGGCATCAAATCATTTTTGTCAAATTTCAACCGAGACAAACAATCAGCACTGATTATATCAGTGGAGCTTCCAGTATCAATCAAAATTCGCCTAACCCTAAGGTTGGCAATCTTCATCTCCACAACCAGCGGATCATCATGTGGCGTCCTGATATTCCCTCGGTCCAGCTCGCTGACCACTATTTTTGGAAAAGGATCAGACTCGGCCTGATTGGTGAGCATAACCTGGCTGAGTTCCCTCAAATAGTTTTTGTGGCCACGAGTTGTTGGACCTCCAGCTGCAAATCCTCCTGAGATGACCATTACTACATCATCATCCGTGCTATCTCCGTCCATCTTTCTTCCTTGACGGTTATCCCTTTTCTGAAACTTCCTTCCTGACGAGGGTAGGTAATTGTTCATCTTTCCTTTTCGAGCCAACTCTTCTAGCGCTCGCTTCAAATGCTTGCATTCATTGGTTTCATGCCCACAATCTTTGTGGAAGTGACAATACTTGCTCTTATCTCTGTTACGGTAAGGCGTCTTCATTTCGGCCGGCGCCTTTAGCTCATGCTGATCTTTTATTTCCATCAAAATGGAATATTGATCTTTGTTGAACTCTATTTGTTCAGCTTAGGTCGTCGGTTCTGACCGCCTACTTCTCTTGGACGAGGTGGTCATAGAAGTCATTGCCCAAGTCTCAGCCTTCTTGGGCGGATTCTTTTTTGGCTGAACCGCTTCTTCAACTTTCTTCACCTCTGGCTGTTTTGCTTCAGCACAAACCTCTGTGGCATGAATGAATGCTTCAGCCTCCCTCAATGCTTCCGTTAAAGTAGTGATTTTCTTCTTCACCAAATCAAACTTAAAACTTCCTAGTCTTAGGCCTCTGATGAAGTTGTCAAACGCCACACCTGCATTCAGATCTTGGATCTGCAATGCTTCTAAATTGAATCTCTTCACATAACCTCTCAAGGCCTCTTTAGGACCTTGGATGACCTTTCCTAGGTGCATGCTTGTTTTTTGTTCCTGACGATTAGCCACAAAGTGATTGGTGAATAGAATGCTAAGTTCAGTAAAATTGTTCACTGAATTAGGCGGCAAGTTGTTAAACCATTTTTGCATTACCTCCTTCAAAGTAGCTGGAAAATTCTTACACCAAGTAGCATCGTCCACTCCTTGGACACACATCTGATGCTTGTAAGCTGATAGGTGATCGTCCGGATCAGTAGTTCCGTCGAAAGGTTCGATGGTCGGGAGCTTAACCTTTGGGAAAGGAGGGGACTCCATGATCCTGACCGAGAAATGAGTTGGCCAATTGATTTGGAGCGCCGCCACCTGACCCTCAATGGGTATGTGCTCCTGACGGTACTCTTTTAATACCGGATTAGATGAGGTGTTAGCTAAGGCTTGACGCCTGTACACCATGGGCTGCAAAACTCCTGCCTTCGCTGAAAAGCTGATGGTCCACGGCTTCGTGCCACTGTTCTGGACGGGAGCCTTAAGGACGGATCCTTCATATATGGTGTGGAACCAGAGGCCGAACGCTGCTGAGCTGCTGCCCTCTTAGCTTCCAAATACTCCCTAGCATCAGTCTCCATCATGTGACCAGTAGGAGGGATATTATCGGCTGGACGGACTACCAGTTTCCAGTCCATCTTCCTCCTAGAATCACTAACAGCTGGCTGCTTTCCTTTGGAAGGCGGCCTAGTCAACTCTGGCCGAGGTGGCCGACTAGGTCCTGGACGACCCTCCTGGGATCGCCCTTTGAGTGGCGTAGCTGCCTCTCCTCCCGGACTCATCTGAAAGAACAACATATTGTTCTTAATCTGCTCTTCCAAAATAGCGGCCATTCTTGCCTGGAAGTCATTCAACACATTTTCCAAATGACCAGCTGTCACTGGACGGTCAAGATTCTCTTGGATGACTGGAGTTACAGTCCTACCCTCTAGATGAACGGCAGCATGGCCCTGATCCCGTCCACGAGGCGGTCTCTCATGATCAACAGTGTCCTCAACCTGAACTCTAAAACTTTTGTTCCTTGCGACATTCGATGAATGACAATCCGTCATTGCTGCGTCTCCCCACAGACGGCGCCAAATGTTTTGTAGTGTAAAACTGGTAAACTTATATCACAACTCCCAAAGATAGGTTCTTAAGACTGGAGACTTGTGCAGCAATGATTGGCTCGAATCCCGATGCTAACTCCTGACCAGCAACCTGCAAAAAGGGACCCACCCTGGAGGTTTGGGTGGTATTTCCCCTCCGATGCTTAAGTCAGATGTCAGGGAGGTAAAGGAACTTTTAGAGAGAGAAAGTAGAGAGAGAGAGAAGAATTTATGACAGAGTAACAGTACTATGCTCTGAAAAACGTACCTTTCACCCTGAAATCAAGGACTATTTATACTGTTTGAAATGACTGTTGTGCCTTGATGTCACCCTAATTTGGGGGCATCTGATTGGCTAATCAAAGTAGTGGGACACGTGGCAGCAATTAATTGGTCAGCACACCTCACTTTCATATAAAGGTGTAGATCATTTTTGCTGGGCCTAAGTACAATTTTTGGGGACAGGAGAACAACCTTTAGTACACTTTCTTCAGAGAAACGTACTTTTAGGGCTGTCACCTTCAGGCCCTTTGTACTTTACTCCCCTGCACATATGCCACATGTAAGGCTCTGATGAGGCCACGTGTCAGCGCAATAGCCGTTGATTTTTAGGCTACAACACAATGCATGCTCCAATATCAACTTATAGAAACTTCTTTACTTAGCCTTTGAAATCATCTCTTGACTTATTCCTTGACTTCGTATTCTCCCAGTTCCTTTCATTGATACCTTAAACATCAACACTTAAATAATTCATTAGTTCACTACTTAGTTTGCTTTTTTCTTTGTCATCATCAAAACTAGGGTTCAACAATTTCCCCCTTTTTGATGATGACAACAAAGGTACAAACTAAGGCAACAACAAATAATATAAGTGAATGAAAATAATAAAGAAGAAAATGAAAAATAAAACACAATTATGTAAGTAACTGAATTTTGATTTTTCATTTACCTTATCCTAATTTTTTAATTTTTTAATTTTCTAAATTTTTTCAATATATGTACAGTTTGTTCCTTAAATCATTTTTCCCCTTTGTCATCCTCAAAAAGAATAGACTCTGCATGTATTATGAATTGATTTAAACCTTAAGACCATATACAAGCACCATTGTGGTTAAGTTAGAAATTCAAAGAGTAAACTTGCTCAAACATCAATCACATAATACTAGCCATTCCAAGGAAGAAATTATGCAAACATTTGAAACACAGACATAATAGCAAAATCATTGTTATATAGCACTTGTTCCATAACAAAAACAAAGAAAGAAAAGAAAAGAAGATTAAACAAAAGTGTGTTCCTTGAAAAGGAAACAGGAACAACAAACAAAAAAAAAACTAAGAAAGGGAAGGGGAATGGTGTTCCTCTACAACTCTTCTTCACCACATCCTCTAATTTTCTTCATCACCACCCCATGGTGAGTCCAACTTTTCCTTCACTCCTCCAAAGCAGGCCATAGAGTCCATCTTCTTTTGTTGCGCAACACGTATCACTTAAGTCTTCATAAGACTCATCATTTATCAGTTTTAGCATCCAAAGTCCAATGAAGATGATTATAAAATTTATCATTGTTGAGCAGGAAGACAAACTCATTAACCCAGTACATCATCCGGAGATTTCCTGTTCCTTACCCTTGGAACTAGCAGAGGTGGATTTTTGAAGGAACTGAGGGGTTGAGTGGAAGGCTCATCTGTTCCAGGAATGGAAATAGAAGGTGAAGGGTGATAAACGGGAGGAAGGAATGGTGGTGTGGTGGAAGAATTGTGGAGGTGGAAGCAAAAGGATTGGTCCTTTTATTTCATCCTTCAACTGCTCAAAACTGGAAGGAACAGAGAAGGATAAGGGAGAAAGGAGGCAGTTTTTGAAAGGAACAGAGAGTTTGGGATGGTGGTGGAGTGGTTCCTTGAGAGTGAGGGTTCCTGTTCCTCAATCCGAAAGGACTAAAGGAGAGTCCTTTGGAAGGAACAGAAACAGTGAGCAATTTTAACGATGTTTCTTCCTCACTCTCTAGGAACAGAGATTTAGGCTTGGTGCAATGTGTTTGCGCCTCTTTGGTTTTGGTTCCTCCGGCTTAGGAACAGGTTCTCCAAGATAACATCATTATCTTCTTCTCTAAGTCAAGTTAGGCATTTTCTTTTCTGAGGAACAATGACATTCTCCTTGAATGAGAACCCTTCTTGGACAGACAAGCCAAGTCCATTTAGAGTCTTCTCATTCAAATGTTCCCTTGTTTACTCCTATGTGGTCCAACCAGTAGCTTACTTCAAAGTGATGAAGTAAGAAGTTATCAACACCTACCAATACACAATTGTTTTCAATACAGTGAGTAAGATGTTGAATGAAGAGGGAAGGGAAGTTGATTTGATGTGGTGGTCAAGCAAAACATGTAACACATATCCAAGAGACCCACTTCATTCCTCTTTTCAGTTCGAGGAATGAGTGCTCTCCAACCAAGTTAATAGTACTTTGTGAAGGGGAGAGAGTAGGTTATGGTTTAGTTTGTTTTGCCAGCAGTTCCTCCAAAATATTCTAAATTTTGTCTTGAGGAAAATTCGGAAAAGAGAACAGTTCCTTTCCGTTTAAATACAAATCAGTTCCTTTGCAAGGAACTTCCCAACTTTGCCAAGTGGCTTGATTAAACCTTATTTTCTTTCCTCTAACCTCAGTTGTGCAAGTCCATTAGTTTATAAAATTTGCACAAATCATCCATAGCTAAGGAACAAGGCATTTTAAAGGCGAATTCAAACAAGAATTCCATGCCTGTTCCTTTAGAATGGAGTTAATTCATGAAATTCACTTTATTTGCCCATTCTAAATCGACGAAAAACCCAAGACATACCTAGATTCACTTCGTTCGACCCGTTTCTTGGAAGAGAAGAAACAGTTCCTTTGGAAGGAACAGGGTGATTTCTTCTTCTTCCCCCTGAGTTGTTCCGGGGTTTCTTCTTCATCATCTTCCCCAATTAATTTCTTCTACGCATCTCCTTCTGGAGATTCTAATTGTTGTTCTCTATGGGGTTTCTTGAATTGTCGGTTTCAAGGGTTTTGTTGGAGATGAAGAATTTCCATTTTTGAAGTGTGGTGTTTTTGATGTTGGAAAAGGGTGATTTCTTGAAGTTTTTGCCATGATTTGAGAAGGTTTGAGGTTTTTATGGAGTATCAAGAGGTGTGATGAGTTTTTTCGGCTATGGTGAAGATGAAGAGGTGGAGGAACACGTTTCTAATAATGGTGAATTGAAGGAGGGAGTTTTGCATGTAATAGTGTTTATGACACGCGGGAAAAAAATAAAGCAAATAAAAAATAAAAAGAAAAAAAACGAAAAGATGATAAATAAGAATCAAGATTTAATTAAACTGTTCCCTTATTTTGGGATTTTTCGGATTTTTCGGATTTTTATGATTTTAATTTTTGAAAGAAAATAAATGCTAAGGAACTTGTGCTATAGGAACAACTAATGCTACATATCAATGTCCTTCATATCATGCATGTTTCTTACCTTAGGAACAGTAAGGGGAGTATTATGTGACATTTGTGAGTTGTTTAATTCTTTGAATTCATGTTTATGTTTTGAACATTCCAATTTGCAATGGTCTTAGGCAATTAAACACAATTATTTTTAGCACACAAAGTCACTCAAATTGATTCAAACATGGGGGAATGACATAGGAACAATCACTTAATTTTTATTAAGCCCTAACTCAAGCCTTAATTTTTCATATCTATCCTTTGCAAAGGCTTAGTTAGATATCAGCAATCTGATATCTCAGTTTGACAAAACTCAAGTTTAATCAAACCTTTTTCAACATTTTCTCTTAAAAAGTGATGTCTATATGTATATGCTTTACTCTAGAATGATGCACTGGATCTTTAGAATACTATAGCACTTGTATTTCACAATAAATAGGAACACATTCAAAGTTTATTCCATAGTCACTAAGTTGTTGTTTTATCCAAAGCATTTGAGAGCAACATGCAGCAGCTGCTACATATTCTGCTTCAGCAGTGGATAAAGCAACTGTGTTTTGTTTCTTGGTACTCCAAGAAACTAAACTATGACCAAGGAATTGTGCCATACCTGAGGTGCTTTTCCTATTTACAAGATCTCCAGCATAATCTGCATCTGCATATCCTTTTAGTTCGAATGTATCACTTCTTGGATAGTAGAGTCCAAGATCATCTGTTCCTTTAAGATATCTAAGAATTCTCTTACAGCAGTTAGGTGAGACTCCTTTGGATTTGCTTGAAATCTAGCACACAAACCAACACTGAAAGCTATGTCTGGACGACTAGCAGTTAGATACAAAAGTGAACCAATCATTCCTCTATATTTTGTTTGATCAACACTTGTTCCTATGGAGTCTTCATCTAATCTAGTTGAAGTTCCCATAGGAGTGTGATTTATCTTTGAATTTTCGAGGCCATATTTCTTTAATAGTTCCTTTATGTATTTTTGTTGGTGAACAATTATCCTTTTAGTTTGTTTGATTTGTAGTCCAAGAAAGAAATTTAACTCACCCATCATACTCATTTCAAATTCATTCTCATGAGACTTGAGAATTCTTTGCACAATGTTTCATTAGTAGCTCCGAATATGATGTCATCAACATATATTTGAACAAGCAAAATTCAGTTCCTTTAGATTTTAGGAACAAGGTTTTATCAACCTTTCCTCTTTTAAAATTGTTTTCTAAAAGGAACTTTGATAATCTCTCATACCATGATCTAGGTGCTTGTTTTAACCCATAAAGAGCTTTATCAAGCTTGTAGACATGATTTGGGAGATTATTATTTTCAAACCAGGGGGTTGTTCAACATATACATCTTCGTTTAGATAGCCATTTAAAAATGCACACTTAACATCCATTTGATATAATTTAAATCCCATGTAAGCAGCAAATGCAATTAAAATTCTAATGGCTTCTAATCTAGCTACAGGAGCAAAGGTTTCTTCATAATCATTCCTTCTTGTTGATTATAACCTTTTACTACAAGTCTAGCTTTGTTTCTTACAATGGTTCCATATTCATCTAGTTTGTTTCTAAACACCCATTTTAAGCCAATTACTTTTTGTTGTTTAGATGAGGAACTAGATGCCATACCTTGTTTCTTTCAAACTCATTTAATTCAGCTTGCATTGCAGTAATCCAATCAGAGTCAGTTAAGGCTTCTTCATGATTTCTTGGTTCCATCATTGATAGGAACGCATGAAATGCACAAAAGTTCCTTAACTGAGATCTAGTTTGCGTACCTTTGGATATGTCGCTGATAATGAGTTCCATAGGATGTGACTTTTGTAATCTCCAAGGTTTTGGTTGAAACTCTCTTATAGGAACATGTTGTTCCTCATGAGTTCCTTGAGTAGATGAGGAACTCTGCTCAGTTGTTCCTCTGTTAGCCTCGGTGGACTCAGTTCCTTCATTTGAGGAACAGGAACATCTTCTCCTCCTTGAGGAACAGGAACATCATTGATGTCATTATTTTCAAATTCCTCGTTCCTTTCCTCTTTCACTTCTTCTTCTTCTTGTGAATCTTGTTCTTTCTTGGTTGTCCAACCAATCTCATAGTCATCAACCTGTATGCTTGGATTATATTTGTCAGATTCATCAAAGATTACATGAATGCTTTCTTCAACACACATAGTTCTCTTGTTATATACTCTATAAGCTTTACTATGTGAAGAGTATCCTAAAAATATGCTTCATCACTCCTTGCATCAAATTTTCCAAGATTATCTTTTCCATTATTATGCACATAACATTTGCACCAAATGTTCTAAAATAGTGATATTTGGTTTCTTTCCAAATAAAGTTCATAAGGAGTTTTATTAATGATAGGTCTCATCATGGCACGATTAATTATGTGACAAGCAGTATTAACAGCTTCAGCCCAAAAGTTCCTTGGAAGTTCACTAGCAATTAACATGGTTCTAGACATTTCCTCCAAAGTTCTATTTTTCCTTTCTACAACACCATTTTGTTGTGGTGTTCTAGGGGCAGAAAAATTATGATCTAGGCCATTATCTCTGCTTAATTCATCAAATTTATAATTTTCGAATTCTTGCCATGATCTGATCTAATGTGCATTATTTTATGCCACTTAAGTTTTGAACTCTTTTAGCAAAGACAAGGAACTCATCATAAGTTTCATCTTTACTAGTGAGAAAAATAACCCATGTATACCTAGAGTAGTCATCTACAATCACAAGTACATACCTCTTTCCACTTCTGCTTTGAATTCTCATGGGTCCACATAAGTCCATATGAATTAATTCTAATGGTTTAGTGGTACTTACAATCGTTTTAGATTTGAAAGAGGATCTTACTTGCTTACCTCGTGCACATGCATCACAAACTTGATCAATATGAAATTTTATGGATGGTAATCCTAAAACAAGATCTTTTGATCTAAGTTTCTCAAGTAATGAAAAGCTAGCATGTCCTAGACGCTTGTGCCAAAGAAGTGAATCATCTTCAATAACACTAAGACAAGTTAAATTGATTTGAGGAACAAGGTCTAGATCCACAATGTATGTGTTCCCTTTCCTTGTTCCTTCCAAGATAACCTTCTTAGTTTTAATGTTGATGATCAAGCATTTTTCTTTATCAAATTTTACAGTATTTCCTTGTCACAGAATTGAGAAATGCTTAATAGATTATGTTTTAGACCTTCAACTAAAAATACATTTTCAATGGAGTGTAGTGGTGACTTACCACCTTACCCATGAACTATGTTACCTTTCTTATTATCACCAAATGTTACACTTCCACCTTCATAGGTTGTGAGTGAGAGAAACTTGTTTTGTCTCCTGTCATGTGCTTGGAACAACCACTATCGAGATACCATGTGTTGTTCCCCCTCACTCCAACCTGCAAAAATCAACTAGTGTTAGTTGTAGGAACCCCATCTTTCGTGGGTTCCTGTTCTTGACTAGGATTTGTTTTGACAACCCATTTTTTCTTACTTATTGTCACATTTTTCCCAATCATCTCAGATTTTAGTTGACATTGATTTATGTAATGACCTACCTTGCCACAATACATACAAACTTATCACTAGGTAGATCAACATATTTCTTTGTCTTGTTCCTTTTCTTGTAGTTTTCAAAACCAAGACCTTCCTTCCTTTGGTCTGTGGTTTCTCAATCCACTTAGGAACTTTCATGATTTTCCTCTGTTCCTTGCGACAACCAGTTCCTTTTTAAGATTACAGATCTGTTCCTTTAAAATATTTTTCTCTTTATTCAATTTTTCAATCTCAGATCTGTATCCTTTCAAAGGGGTTGATCTTATATCAAAGGAACTCAGAACAGGGACAAATTCCTTCAAGTGTGAAATCTCTAAATTAATTAGATAATTTTCATTTTTCAAACTTTCATAACATTCTTTGATTTTTAAGTTTTTATCAAATAAATCAAAGAATCTTGTTTCAACATCTGTTCTCATTTTCTTAAGCCATTCTATGTGTTCCTTGCAACTTTAAGGCTTGTTCCGTTTGTTACGTTTTTCACGTTCATCTCTACATTCAAGAATTGCATCATAAAGAAGATCATATATTTCAGCCTAGTTTTACCATCTAGTCTGACTCAAGACCATGTTGACTTACCTCAATTTTTTTCATCTTCTTTTTCGTCAGTGTTTGCCATGAGGCAAAGGTTTGCTGTTTCTTCAGTTGTTGTTCCTCTTCTTCTTCCGTCTCTGAATCTCCCCAAGCAGCTATCATAGCTTTGCGACATTTGCCTTAGAGAAAGGTGCTTTTGATTCTTTGTTCCTTTCAGCAAAGCGTTCCTTGTTCCTTTCTTTGGTTTTGTCATTTTCCCAAAGAGGACATTCCTTGATGAAGTGATCTGTACTCCCACATTTATGACAAGCAGCTTTGTTAGAAAATTTCTTAGTTTTACCTTTGAAGTTTCCATTCTTCATGTTCCTGTACATCTTTCGAAATTTTCGAACCATGAGGGCTGCTTCTTCTTCTTCGATCCGAATCATCTTCATCATCTGCTTTGAGAGCAATTGATTTTGATTTGGAGCTTTCACCATATTCAGTATCAAGGTGAAGCTCATGAGTCATAAGTGACCCTGCCATGTTCTAAGTTGAACTTAGTGAAGTCTTTTGTTTCTTGAAGAGCGTGACTTTAGCCATCCATCTGTCCTTAGGAAGACTCCTAAGAACCTTTCGAACCTGTTCCTCAGATGAAATAAACTTTCCAAGAGAAGCCAACTCATTAATAATGTTAGTAAAACGAGTAAACATGTCTCGGATGCTTTCTTTGATTTCATGCAGAACAGTTCATATTGATTCATAAGTAAATCAATTTTCGATCTTTTAACTTCATTAGTTCCTTCGTGGGTTACTTCTAGTAAATCCCATATTTGCTTTGCGGATTTGCATCCCATGATCCTATTATGTTCATGGGGTCCAAGTCCACAATGCAAAGTTTAATAGCCATGGCATTTACTTCCATTTTTTCAAAATCAGATTTGTCATAATCAGAGAGGGGTTTTAGAGTTACCTCATTTTTGTCATTTGTAGTTGTGACTTCGAAATCACCAACTTCAATGACTCTCCATACCTGATAGTTTTCAGCTTATGAATATCTCCATGCGGTTCTTCCAATAGTTGTAGTACTTCCCATTGAACATAGGAGGCCTTTGAGTGGAATAACCTTCTTCAAGTTTCTCGGTGGTATTCATTGTTCCTTGGATCTTTTTCTCAATAGGGTTTCCTATCTTACGTGAGTTCTAGCTCTGATACCAATTGTTATTTCCCTAGGAACACTACAAGAGGGGGGTGAATTGTAGGTGTAGAAATAAACGTAACTTTTTGCGGAAATTAAAACTTAAACGAATAAACAAGCTAAGGAACACAAGGGATTTTTACGAGGAAAAACTTCTTGGGCCCAACAAGAAGAAACAACCTCGACCACTAGGGATTTTAAACTCAACTCTTTCACTAATTAGGCCAAACAATTCTGTTACAACCTAATTCTAACTCGAGCCACACCTTGAGTTCCTAAACTCAAGTTCCTGAGCCACTGTTCCCTTAACAGCAGTTCCTCTCAACTTCACTCGAAGTTTTCTCACTCATACAAGCTTCACTCAAAGCCTTTCTCTTACAGAACTTCACTCAAAGTTCCCTTACCCCAAAAACCAAAATACAATTGATCGAAATAAGCTTAGTGGAATTAGAGTAAGAAGCAAAGAACAAATGGCTATTATGAGAGAATGAAGGCACTGACACTTAATTAGTTAAACTCACTTAATTACTTAGTCAGACACACTTTGGAACTTATTAGACTTCATATTTATAGTGTAATAATCAATAAGAACGTGGGAGTAAAACTGATTACATGTTAAGTCCATTAACCCATGATGTTCCTTCCCCTAAGGAACACGTTTCTCATCATGTCCCATGATCCCATGATCTATAATGAACGTGGATATATTTAGCCATACTCCTAAGTAATAGGAGTTCCTTGAGCTTTATCCGAAAATCAGTTTTATAAACACTTTTTATCTTTAAAACTGAATTTTTAATCTTTAAGAAAATAATATCTTTTAAAAAAATTCTTTATAAAACCGGATAATTATTTTCTTATTTTTCCGAAAAAAAAATCTTTTCTAAACGATTTTCTTTTTAAAACTAATTTTATCATTTTAAACTAGATAAAACTAATTTCCTATAATTTAGGCATGACTTACTCAATTGCACATTTACCGTATACTTTGCACGCCTAAGTCTAGTTCCTTTAATAACTAAGTTCCTTTAACAATTCGTTAGTGCCACTTAGTTTGTTCCTTAGAAAGGAACAAACTCTCATTCTCAAATAAACTGCCACTGTTCCTTACCATCCTTACTTTGTTCCTTTACATGGAATAGAAAATAAAACGCCTAGCTTATTCTTCTTGATCCAATGCTTGCTCCAGTATCAACTTATAGAAACTTCTTTACTTAGCCTTTGAAATCCTCTTGACTTTTCCTTGACTTCGTATTCTCCCAGTTCCTTTCATTGATACCTTAAACATCATACACTTAAATAACTCATTAGTTCACTACTTAGTTTGCATCTTTGCTTCTTTGTCATCATCAAAACTAGGGTTCAACACACCTCAGTTACTCTACTTAGAATTGTGCAATGTATACATAAGTCATGTCAATTAGCAAAAATAAAAAAAAAGATTCGAACCCTTAAACTCTCGCTATTATACATGACATAATTACCATCTCAACCAACTTTTAATCATGATTTGAGTATCCATATTATTATATTTGTAACTTTTTAATGTTGAGTTTTCCTTAATGTACTTTTGGAATAAGAAAAAAATGTATATCGAGTTACTAAGCAAGGAACTACGCCACGCGGCGATACTCCTTACAGTGTTTATTTATGAAAACACGTACAATAAAAAATAGAAATAGGAAATGAATCTTAATAGATTTGATCCCATGACCTCAAGCTTATACACTAAAGCTTTAACCACCAACCCAAGTAATGTTTACAAATATATTAAAAGGCGTGCGCGACAATATATACACGTCATATGGCACCTCAATTACTCCACTTAGAATTGCGCAATGTATACATAAGTCATGTCAATTAGCAAAAGTAAAAAAAACAAGATTTGAACCCTTAAACTATCGCTATTATACATGACATAATTACCATCTCAACCAATTTCTAATCATGCTTTGAGTATCCATATTATTATATTTGTAACTTTTTAATGTTGAGTTTTCCTTAATGTATTTTTGGAATAGAAAAAAATGCATATCAAGTTACTAAGCAAGGAACTACGCCACGCGGCGATACTCCTTACAATGTTTATTTATGAAAACACGTACAATAAAAAAATAGGAAATGAATCTTATTAGATTTGATCCCATGACCTCAAGCTTATACACTAAAGCTTTAACTACCAAATCAAGTAATGTTTGGTGTTATATTTTTAAAGTAAAATGTTAGCAAATGATATTATAATTACCCGGAAATAACCCGGACCTAAAAACTAGATATAAGTATGAAATAAATGATAATCCAAGACATCGCTCAAATTTTAAAATATGCTCCCTCTGTTTCAAAATATAAGGCATTCACGCTTTACGAAAATTTGCTTTGACCACAAATATCTCTCAAATACGATAAATAAAAATTATAAAAATTATACCGTTGGATTCGTCTTGAAAAATACTATAATAATATTATTTTTTAAATTTTTTTATCAACATAAATTGAGAGTAATTAACGGTCAAAGTTCGACTTCAAACCTCGTTCGTGCCTTATATTGTGAAACGGAGAGAGTAGGAGAAGATCAAATATTTAACTTAATTGTGGTGTTTGATAATTTGGATTAAAGGTGATCTAAGTTGGTCTAGTCAGCTCACCCATCAAGGCCCAGCACAGTTATAACCGGAGATGGGGACTTCATTTCAGCCAGGAAAATATGTAAAACTTTTGGGCTTGACTATGAATCTGGGCTTGAAATAATATTTTGACAACCCTAAAACATTGTTTTGTGGGCCGGAGCTATAGTTGCTGTCATTCAGGCTCATCATTCTAATTTCAAAAGTTCAGTTTATGAAATTTGGTTTAATATGCTCATGTGCAGATGTGCTCCCTAGTTTGCATGGCAGCCCATATCGCTTGTCTTTCTCACCAAATTGTGGTAGGCTGTTAAAAGAACCTCAAATTTGCTATTATAGTTGTTCTCGTGTTTGCACGTATTTTTTTCTTGATGGATGTCTGCGCGTACTAGACACCTACTTCTATTCATAAATGCACATTAAAAATGTCACGTCTGATCTTCTTACAAATGACACTGAGTTTAGTTGACGCCCAAAATTTGAAATCATTTTCCATTTGTAACATTACATTTTTCTCTCTATCTATATTCCCGGGTATATAAAACATTTTATTCGTATGTTCAAATTAGATGGTTGGTTACAATGCCTTGTAACTAATCTCCTAGAAGGGGTTGCCAAATCAACTGGTGCATTCCTTATAGCAAAAGAAGGCAATGTTCATTAACTGGTAGTACATGAAAAGAAAATATTCTCGTCGTGCTAAAAAGCAAGCAGGTGTATAGTTTTTTCGACATAAACTATGTTAGTCTTAACTGCTCTATACGCCCTATATATAGATCGCATCGGTACAAATGGTATCTTTCTTAGAGCCATATCTAGAATGTAGATAAGGTAATCAAGCTGCCTTGTTTTGGTAAACACTAAACATATATGCTTCAGTTGCATATCTCTTTCCAAAGTATACATCATTTACTAATTTCTCCAATGAAAGCGAAGATTTTTTTTTTGGATGACCCTAGAATCCCATAGACCAGGTGATGTACATTCAAAAGTCTTAGGAAACAATGTTGCATAAGTTACTGCAATAATGACAGATTAAGAATTTTACGTTTGGTGATAACAAATTAAGTTGAACTTTGTAAGTAACCAGTTTAAAGTACTTGTTAACTCGGAAAGATGATATTACTCATATTAGTAATGTAACTAGTTGTAAATTTCGATTCATTGAAAAAAAAAATCTCATATTATTTCTAAACTAGCATTTTTTGACGATATGCGTGCGTGTCTAGTTAATTAACTTTTTTGATTTTCTCTATTGGTTATTAATCAGTGTTATAAAAAATTTGATTTGTAAATATATTATAATTATTATTAATTTTTCAACTATATTTTTCTTAAATTAATGCTTCATTGATTTTTTTTTAGTTATTTGTCATCATTATTCAAATATATTATCGAGAGAAAGAAATATACGGTAGAAGAAAGTTTGTGCTCAATCAAAAGTGAAAAAATGTGTGTATCGGGTTCAATCATCGAAAAGAGTTTGATTTACATAATAGAGATTACTGAAGAATAATCAACATTTAGGTTTTGAAAAATTATGAGTAAAATTATTAATATGAACTCATTTTTTTTTCTTCTAATTGTGCCAATCAAGTTATGTTGTCATTTTAATTTTTAATAGAGTTTTTCACACATACGTAAGAAGAGGAAATTATTCTCTTTAGAGTTTTTCACACATACGTAAGAAGAGGAAATTATTCTCTTTAATATAATATTTAATTGAAATTTCAAATTCAATTCCGTTATTAACTTGTTCAATATATATGGCAAGTAGGAGGAAAAAAAATTATTCAATATATATGATAATTTAAATTCATTAAGGATATGGTAGACTTTTTAAGAGGACACACCATCTTCCTCCCCCCTTCAGTTATATAATAGAGATATACCTTCTTCCCATGTAAATCGTGTGGTGAAAAGACGATGGATTAATTAAAGACAACTATGATAAAGAGTATATAGTGAGAAAATGTAGATTTTTTAATAACAATTAGTTGGGAAAAAATATGGCTCCTAGTAGAATAATTTGGAGAGGGAAAAAATAAATAAAGAAAATTGGATGGAGCCACATATTAAGGAAGTTGAAGTTGAATGCATCTAAAATAAAACTTAAAATGGGGTTTGTTAAGACCATGGAAACCACATGAGTGAACTACCACCCTAGCTAGCAGCAGAAGTTCGACCATCTAATATGAGAGATACAAGAAAATGCAAACTCATTGTTGATTCATTTTATAAAATTTGCTAGACTAAGGTTGTTCAAAGGTATAACACAACAAGAAAATTATATAAGGAGAAAAAGATAATATAAAAGTAAATAAAAGGAGATGGTTTACCAGTACTTGGTGTTCTTGCTAAAATAATCAATATGTCAGCCTTGGCAAGGTACTTTTTTCATCTCTTATTCTTTTTGTTTGTTTTTGGTAGAGTATTATAATTTTCTGTGAGTTAATTTGAGGTCAAATTGTCTTTTCATTTTTCTCTATATTTCATCCTAATCATGTTAGTTTTAATTAACGCTCAAAATATATAATATATATTACTCTTTTCTAATGCATGTTCGAGGTCGTGCTCATCTAATATTTCTATTTTTCACCTTAAACAAAAGTCCAAAATACCACTTAATCGATATATTTGTTGCTTGTTACGTAAACGTTTAGTTTTCTTTTCTTTTTTTTGTTTTGCATAATCTTTATGTAATTTTACCTCATGTGAATAAGTTCTTTCATTTCTTCAATCAAAAAATATATATGCTTAACTTTAATTTGTATGTTCTCGAATATCATCAATTCTCTATATAATGTGATGTTCCTATATACGAGTCATATAACGTATAAATTTGCCTTAGCATAAGGTTGGACCAACCACCTAACTTATTACCAAAACTAGACATTTTTAGGCCATTTGCTTCTAGTTCATGCAGCAACATATACACATTGACCATGTAATTTTCATGGCCTATTAACTGAATAAACTTTGGTAGGTTAATAGTAATGACTTATAATGAACTAGGGTTAGGGTCATAGGGTGCACATGAGAAGAAAGAACAAAAGCCCATCTTTATCTGCAAGATGTAATTCTCATTTCTCAGTCATATTTTCTATCACTAATTATATTCCAAAGAAATGGTTTTTTTCTTCATAGAGGAATTTCGTTTCCTTGCCCATGATCTTGCTATTCTTGCATGATACTGTATTTGATTTCCTTCTATAAAAGGCCCTTTTGATAGAGAATATCAAAGCTATTTCAGGCAAAAGATCACTAATTTTCTACTATATATCACTACATCAGTTACAAAAATCAAAATAGTTGCATTCGCATACCATATTGTAGATTGAATTAATACAACTACAAGTACTTAATTATCAATAGCACAAATGTAATACTATTGTTGCAAACTTCACGAGAGGTGATACTTCGACAGGAACTATCGAAGCTCGTTGCACGAATAAGATCGATTATGTGCCTAATGGTGTCACCATTACAAACTGATATCGAATCTAAAAAGATGAGAGGAAAAGCTGTTCCAGGGAAAGCCATCGTTTTACTCTGCATTGCCAGCTTTCTGGCAGGAACACTCTTTACTAGCCAGACTTGGAGCCGTCATAATTCAGAGGTCAAAGATCAGGTTTCACTTATTCCCAATTATATCAAAACTAAGAAACCAGAAATGACAACAACAACAACCAAGAATCTTGATCATAACAAGCGCGTAAGTTTTTTTCAGCATTAAGATTATCTTATATGGTTTATGTGATCTATGTTACCTAACTGTACGTGTTTCTTCTAAAAATTAATTAGAAGCTGGTTGAAGGAAAACCCGGAAATATTATGGGAGAAGTTGCTAAGACACACCAAGCAATTCAGTAAGCAAATTTAGCCTGAACCTCTTCGTATTGTAGTCCTGTTTCCAAATTTCTAACTGCAGCTGTAATGCTGTATTGATTTGAACTGGTAAAACCAAAAATTGCAGATCACTTGATAAGAAGATTTCATCTTTGGAGATGGAGTTAGCCGTAGCTCGGACAAGTCAAGGAGATCCTCAGTTTGTAGGTGAAAAAGCAACTAACCAGAGTATACAAAAGGCTTTTGTTGTAATTGGGATCAATACTGCATTTAGCAGCAAAAGACGCAGAGAATCCGTTAGAGAAACATGGATGCCGCAAGGTGAAATATTATACAATGTCGTATTCTTTGTTCGTTTTTGTAACTTTTGATATCTGTACGATCTAATATTGGTGATAATATCTACGCCCCTTTCAAATCCCCTGATAGCTAAATTGATGATGCAGGTGAGAAACTAAAGAAACTAGAGCAAGAAAAAGGCATAGTGATTCGGTTTGTTATAGGACACAGCGCAACACCTGGAGGGGTTCTTGACAAGTCAATTGACGCTGAAGAAGCCGAGTACAAAGATTTCCTACGCCTCAACCATGTTGAAGGCTACCATGAGCTTTCTACCAAGACGCGACTCTATTTTTCAACAGCAGTTTCACTCTGGAATGCAGAGTTTTATTTCAAAGTTGATGATGATGTTCACTTAAACTTGGGTCAGTGAAATTTATACTACTGTTAAATTATGAATTCTGCTTGAATTAAAAACTAAAGCCTCATATTTTAACAGTATGAATCCTGCTAAATGTACTGTTTGATAGGTATGCTAGTCAGTACTCTGGCAAGACATCGATCAAAGCCGAGAATCTACATTGGCTGCATGAAATCTGGACCTGTTCTTTCTCAGAAGTGAGTATTAACATGCATAAACTCAAAATAAAATCAAAGTTCTTTAAGACTTGCACAAAGTTCTAACATATTAGTGCAGGGGTGTAAAGTATCATGAACCAGAGTACTGGAAATTCGGATCAGAGGGGAACAAATATTTCAGACATGCTACTGGTCAACTTTACGGCATTTCTAAGGATCTTGCAGCTTACATATCGATTAATGCGTGAGTTATTCATAATCTTCAGAGTATCTTTACTACAGTATTACTTTTAGCAGAGAACAAATGACTCCTCATCTCGTCATAAAAACTGATTATTAACAAAATTTACAGACCCATTCTACACCGCTATGCTAATGAAGATGTTTCTCTGGGCTCCTGGTTATTTGGCTTAGAAGTTGAGCATGTGAACGATCGGACCATGTGTTGTGGAACGCCTCCAGGTATGCTATTACCTCTGTTCGCTTCATTATCTCACTATATACAATGACCGTTAATCTTAATGCAATTTATTAGTGACAATAATAAAGCTACAAATCATTTGAAAGTTTGTTTTACTTTACATCTAACTCAAACATTCATCCTCAAACGCGTGAAAGATTGTGAGTGGAAAACACAGGCAGGAAATGTATGTGTAGCATCATTCGACTGGTCGTGCAGCGGAATATGCAAATCCATCGAGAGGATGAAAGAAGTGCACAATGCTTGCGGAGAAGGAGATGATGCAGTTTGGAATGTTGATCTCTAAGACTACCAAGAGCCTGGCATGTCAAGGGATAGATGATACAGAAGGATATAACAGAATAGAAACTTCTTCTGTTGGAGGGTGGTCAATTCTAAATTTACTGTACCTTTTTGTTAAACTGTATTATTGAAGCCTTCTCTGTTTTGGAGTACTTTTGGGAAGCGAGGGGGCTATAACAATTGCATAAATCAGTAATACTTGCTTATATTAGTTTTATCTAGAAAAGCAAGTCTCAAGAACTAAAAATAAGGAACATAGTTTTCTCATGTCTGTCTTTTTCCATAACCTTCTACATTCAATTATTATGCACAATAAAAGAACGGGATGCAATTAGAGCAAATCAGGTGAAAGAGGAAGTTGCAATATCTTTATGGTATATGCTCCGGGAACCCGTTATTAATTAACTCGAGGAAGGAAATTAAAAATCAAGAACTCGTCCTTATGTCTAGGAATCCTAATATGTTGGCTTCAGAATCGGATTGAAAGAGGAATAGAAGTACGAAACCATCTTCATGGATTCAAGTACGAAACCATCTTCATGGATTCAAGTACGAAATCATATTCATGGATTCAAGGACTAATTATCATATCACAAAAGAAAAAAAATCATAAAATTCATCAACTATCACAGAAAGTTGGCAAATGCAACAGATTTATTATCAATTAATAAATGAATAAATGGAAAACTAGGTAGGGAGAAAAGGCCAAAATGAAGCATTTGAACCAAGATAAACAGTATATACCATAATGTATATTCAACAATATACAAAGGATATGGCTCTATCATGTATGCATGCCTTTTGGAGAATTTACATGTGCTCCACCTTAGGAGCAACAATTAATACTATTAAGAAGATTCATAGTAGCTACACTAGGAACTAGTAAACTCCTGCCTATCGTCTCCATTTGTCGATTTCCTTTGAAGCAGCGACAATTAGCTTCTTGGAGTTAATAACAAGCTCATCAACCAGTGCACCCATCTCATCCCTGAAAAAGCACACGAATGATAACCAAATGCATTGATGCAACGAAGAGTAATATGAAAATTTAAGCAATCAGAATAGCTAAAATGACAAGCTATTCCTAATAATTCACTACTCAGTGAGATATTTCAGGAATACACCGGAAGCAAAACATTTCAGTCTTCAAGGATTAAAAGTTGGATTCAGATCTAGAATCATTATCTCACAATGTACAAGTCAAACATCAGATTCAAAACACTAAACCTGCAAAGTGTTTCCATAATGTAGATTTCATAACAAATATTCCTCTGATCCAGAAATACACGTATCACTTTCTGTATAGAAATATGCAATTTTCATATATGGTAGGAGTAATATTAATACTTATACATATACACATGATAAAATGAAGATACTTCGTGCTTTTTAGGGAATGAAGATTTTGGATTTATGATATGCTTAGACATAAACATATCAGATTTTGAGAACTCACCTATTCAGTAATGTGTTTTTACAATTTGGTTTAGAAAATGTCCCCGAATCAAAAAGTCAGGACTCATTTCTACATAGAATAAGGCATTAGTTTGTTATCTGATTCTGAATGGTAAATTTTTCAAAACCTGGGACGTGCAGACCACTAAGGCTGGACACGGTTACATTAATAAAGGAATAAGTGACTGCTGGACTGGAGAAACAATCATGGGAGATGCACGCCTGATAAACTCATACATTTTCGAGAAAGTTGCAGATTTCACTCAAGCTTTGAAACCTCAATCCTTCACAAAGAACTGAAATTTCCAAAAAAAAAAAAAAAAAAAAAAAAGGACCCTGTAATCCACCAAGAGATCCTTCTTGTGAACAGGTTATGTTCAAAAGAAATCTCAGGCTCAATAGTGAACAATCTGAAACCTGATGGTGGCACTATTCTCAGTACAGAGGACTTATCACTAATATCTAGGGAGAGATGCATTTTGTCAAAAAAATAATTAGATAGCAACAACACAATTGATGGTGGTATAAATCAACCAGGTATCCTGTTTAGATTGGATTGGTAAAAGAAGTGTAAGTTAGATGACTCTATTTCAAATAAGTACTTTGTATTGCTGGCTAGATGAGAAAGGGAACAATAGCAAATATGTGGGCTCATAATCTTAGTACATGCTTGGAAGGAGCGACATTGAGGCACATCAACCAGGTATCCTAGAAATGTCCATTATGAATTAATGCAAGGATAATATTATACCCCAGACCTAATACTTCATAAAAGTTTGAAAATGGATCGATAATGTTTTAGTGAGTTCTGGTGTACTGATCATTTCTAAGAATTATACTTTTGGTGTTTGTGATGTGGTCATCGTCTAGCCACCCAAAAGGACCAAGACAAGCTTGTCGTTAATGTAAATGACAAGGAACGCTTAATATTTTAGCAAGATGCTGATATGGTGAATCTTCAACCAGACGCTCAATTTCCTTCTCCACCAATTTAAACTTAGTCTCGTGCCAATTTAGACTTATTCCTGTTGCATTTCACTTCAGCAACCTCCCCCCTTCCTCTTTCTCCCAAGGCACAACAACCACAAATGCATATAGGTAGATAGAGAGATGGACGGGAACAATCTTGTTTCCTTTCTTTATTTAGATTATCTCAAAAGTCAGAGTCAAATGAAATCAATATACAGACAGATCATAAGTTCAAGAGGAGCCAGACACAAAAAGAAGGGGAAACAATCGCCGACAATTGAGACCTACCATATGTATATATGCTATAGAAAAGAAACTAGAAAGATCTATCTCCTACCAGATTTAGCCTTCTATCAGTTTGTTAGACCGAAATAACAGACCAATATAACGTTTGAATATGATGGAAACAACAGAATTGTTGAACTAGTTTAATTTACAATACAAAGAAACCAGTGTACTTACTGAGATGGAATGGTTGACCCATTAAAAGGCTTCCCAATATTTGAGTATCTTCTGCCCTCATCATAAGCATTACCTTTGCCAATGCCATATCCAAAACCCAAACCAACACCACATCCAGCACCAATGCCAAAACCAAACTGCAGTCCCGGAATCCCAGGGCCAAAGCCCACACCTGTGAGATCAAATGGATTCAGCAGAGTTTCAACTCCTAAAATTCAGTATAAAATATTAAATGATGGCTATCTGTAAGCAATACAGCATCAGTATGTATAATGGAGAAGCTAATATCATCATACCAACAAAACATTATATTGCTCATATGGACTCTCCATTTCACCTTACATACCCCTGCTCCATATTAGGTACCTAGTACTCCAACATGGATATGTACTCCTTAGACACAAATAATCGAGTCCAACAACTAAACAAGTATCTGTGTTGGATGTTTGTCGCTACATAACCCCAATTCACAATTCGAAGATTAGATATGGGTATGTATCCAAGTGTCTCAAAAACGAGAATTCAATATTTCATACAGCAAAATCTTGTCCTGAATTATTGACACACGATGAGGGAAATACAGCATTCATCAAACTAATTAAGAACCTTTGCAATGCCTTTCATATTAACTCCTTTGCAAGCAATTCAAGCTAGTTTTTTGTTAACATATATCCATCGTAAACTCATCGGTGAGCATACCAGCTCCAAAAATTGTGATTTTACTCAACTAGCTATAAATTGAACTTCAGGCCAAATTACAACAATTGTCAGCAAAATTCTGCATTTTCAGTCGCATTATAACCATAATTCTTAGACAATACACATTAGCACATTAATAAGTAGATTAAAAAGAATATCCTTAATCACAAGTCACAACTTAACATTTCATCTTTGCTGCTAAAGTTTTTTCTGATCAAATTCAACTTGTTATAACACCTAAATTCCTCTTTAAATTCAATTGTTGAAACTTTCCGTATTCAATTCAGCTCAATAAGTAGACAATTTGATTAAATCTTCCAAACAAAAAAAACAGATTTGAGTAGAAAAATTAGGGTTTAAGCTAACAAGGAAAGAATGGAAGTAGTTGGTATTGTGTAATGTGTACCGCCGATAAGGCCGACACCGAAGCCGAAACCGCAGCCAGCTCCGAAGGCGAAAGCTGGGCCAATTTTGCCCAACTCCTTAGTTTTGAGTACTGGAAGTTTCCATATTAATCCTTTGTCTGCGTCTCTGTCATCTCCGCCATTCATCATTTCTCCACTCCACTTTTTTCTCTCTCTTTCTCCTCTTCTTCTCATTTAATTCCTCTCTGCTGTTTTTACCTTCATTCTTACTATTTCTTATGCTCACCCATGTACTACTCCCTCCGTGACTCCGTCCCAAGACATAGTTCCCATTTTTCTTTTTTTTTTTTAGGGAAATTTATGCAAGTAGAATATAAGAGAGATAATTAAAGATTTTTTATTTATTTAAATAAATATTGTATAGAAAAACGATTTTAGGAGAGAGAACGGGGAACAATTAATAAAAAAAAAAACTTTAATTGAAACATTTTGGTTGAATAAACAAAATTCAAGAAGCAAATAAATGATGAGAAACGATTTTTCTAAACAAATTACAAATGTGGAACTAAATATGAAAATGAGAACTATATTTTGGGACATCCAAAATGAAAATGGGAACTATAGTTTGGGATTGAGGGAGTATAATGGTACATGGTCTGGAACTAGCTCTCCAGTCTCTTTTATCTATTCTCTCTCTTCAAGGTAATTTCAAGAAGTATATCTAAAAACACCCAATAATAATAAAATTCTTTTAATAGCTCTTCATTCAACTTTTTTATTGTTTTGTGGTCCTTATATTAATAAATGAACCTCATTTCATTTTATGATTAAAGTTATATAAATTATGTTATTCATGTAAATTAAACATAATTACAAAAAAAAATTATCCTTTTCATAATTTATGTATTGTGGATTTTTTTTTTTTTTAAAGTTAATTTTTAATGCTAATATTTAATTTCATAAATTAAAAAAAGATTGTAGATTTTGTATATGAAATATATCCAAAATTAGGCTTATTCTATACATAAACCAAAATTATAGATTTTGGGATAGTAATTATAACCATATCTTTTTCATTTTTATAGAAGAGTTTGTCTTGTAAGAAACCGTCTATTTTTAAATTAAAATTAGGCAACGATAAGCCCAATATTAAAAAGAGATAAGCTCAATATTAAGAAGAGAATAAATTCAATAGTGACTAGGTTAATTACTTTCGGTGACTAGTTTAATCCATTTAATGATTAGGTCTACTTTTATATTAAAATTAGACCGTCTCTTATAATAATTTTTGTTTATAGAAAAGTTCAATAAATGGTTGCAAGAATAGGAAAAAAATTAGTAATTTCAATAGTATGTGGGCTTCACACATTGGAGAGACATCTTTACTTCCATCCAAATGGTATCTCTCCCAAGAGCTACTTTGCAAGTGTTTTCATGGAGAGACACCCAAGGGCCAAGATACACCTCAGAGTCCCATTGTTGGGTAAGAGGTGGCTCTCCATTTTCTCTCTCCTTGGAGAGCTAGTTGGAGAACTAATTGGAAAAAAAGTATGTACAATGGTTGGTGTCTCTCCAACTAGCTCTCCACACTATCTCTCATATTCTCTCTCTTCAAGCTACTCTCAAGAGTCATGTCTAAAAACACCCAACAACAATAAAACTCTTTAAAGAATTCTCCATTCAACTTTTCATTATTTTGTGTTCCTCGTATCAATAAACGAACCTCATTTCATATTATGATCAAAGTTATATAAATAAAGTTATTCATGTAAATTAAATTTATTATAAATTAATCTTTTTCATAATTTATGCAATGTAGAATTTTTTAAAAATAATATTAATTATGAGTGCTAATATTTAATTTCATAAATATGGCATGGAATGAAGAATTAACCTACAACATAAAAAACTAATTTTTAAATTATACAACACTTTTATACTATGAAAAAGATAGTAAAACATCCAATATTAGGCTCATTTTATAGATTAAGGAAAATTATAGTTGTTAGCATAGTAATTATTACCATCTTGTTTTAAATTTTTATAAAAAAGATCATTAAATGGTTGCATGAAGATAATAGAATTTAAGTAATTGCAGTAAGAAGTGGGTCCCACACATTGGAAATCCACCTCTCCATCAACCCGAATGGTATCTCCCCCAAGACTAGAGCCACTTTGCAAAGTGTCTCCATGAAGAAACACTCAAGAGCCCTATTATTGGGTAAGAGGTGGCTCTCCATTTTCTCTCTCCTTGGAGAATTAGTCTGGAACATCTTGTTTATTCTGGTTGATTGTTAAACATCGCCCATAAAATACTTAAAATCGCCCAAAATATATTTTTATAGACCAAAGATATAATTAAAATTATGATTTTCAAAGATATAATTAATATTGTCCCGCATATAATACGCTATTTTTATAATTATTTTTACATGTAATTATTTTTACATGTTATTTTTCATCCAAATAAATAAATTTCATAAGCCGTAAAACTATATTATATATGAAACTTATTTCGAAACATATTTTGAGCACTCTCCAGTGGTAAAAAAAATTACATAATATTGCGAATTTATATTCAATTTACATAGTATAATAATTTAGGTTTCTTATCTAAAATCCGAATGTAATGTTCACTTATCCTAAACACCTTATATGTATTTATCTCTATAGAGAATACTATTTTTTTTTATAAAAAAAAAAAATAGTAATATGACATGTTAGATGGAGTTCTCTATAATATTCTAAGGTTTTTTTTTTTCCAAAATCAAACTCTAATTTTTTCATGATCCAAAATTCTAATATATATATGTAACTTTATCGCTATAGATTTTAGTTTTGTTGTAATAATATTTTTTACTTTAAAATTTTGTTGCAATACTAAATTAGTTTGATTTAGTGGAGCAATTAAGGCTGAGGTTTTAAAAGATAATATGTCTAATTCTGTAAATTGGACCTATTATAAAATGTTAGCACTATCCAGTGGTACAAAAATTATAATATTCTGAATTACGTAGCAAAAGTAATTATATATAAGTATTTAAATCTATGAAGAACTCTATTTTTGTTAAAAAGAAAAATAATAATATTGATGACATGAAAATCCTATGTGGCGCGCTCTATGCTCTCGAAAAGTTTCTCATATATATAAATATTAATATATATAATATATATATATATATATATATATATATATTGATTTGTAACTTACTTTCCTAGTCATGTTAGGTTGCCTAGTATTAATTATATTAGGTTTTCACTCTCTCTCTCTCTCTCTCTCTCCCTCCTTATTTTTACACAATACTCCCTCCATTTCCTAAAGATCTTCCTTGTTATTGTTACTACATATACCAATGAGAATCAATTTGTGTGGGGTGTGAGGTGGGTAAAGTAGGGGAGAGAAAAGGGTTAAGATAAATAAACAAATAAAAAGGAGGTTTGTTAAACATTGCCCTAAAACTACTTAAAATCTCCCCAAGTATATTTTTATAAACTATTTTACCCTTCCTCTTTTCCACACCACTACCACCTACCTCCACCACCCTCACCACCACCACCTACCTTCTCCACCCATCACCTACCTCCACCGCCATCACCTACCTCCACCACCCACATGCGACCTTCTCCACCCACCCGCGATCTTATCCACCCATTCGTGACCTCCACCTCACCTACCTCCACCACCCACCTGCGACCTTCTCCACCCATTCGCGGCCTCCATCACCCACCCGCAAAAACTAGCGAAATTTTTTTAGGGTCGTGGGCGAATGTCCGCCGTGGACGTTCGCCCCATGGCCCGAACGTCTGGTCTAGATGTTCGGGCCATTGGGCGAACATCCAAGGCGGACGTTCGCCCACGACCCTAAAAAAATTTCGCTGGAAACCAGCGCCACAGAAGAGAAGAGGAAGAAGGTGAAGGGGAGGCCCGATTTCCAGGTTTAATGGTGGAGGAAGAAGAAACGGGAGGTTGGGGTATTGAGGAAGAAGAACCAGAAGGTTGGGGTATTGAGGAAGAAGAACCAGAAGGTTGGGTATTGAGGAAGAAGAAACGACAGGTTTACTGGTGGAGGAAGAAGAAACAGGAGGTCGGGTTGGGGGTTGAAAGAGAAAGAATGAGGTAAGAAGGGTGGTTGTTGGGTGGGGGTTAAAAAAGTAATTTTAATTTTTTTTTGGACGATTTTAAGTAATTTTGGGGCAAAGATTAGAAGTTCAGATAAAAAGGGGGTTAAAGTAGGAGAGATAAAAGGAGTAAAATTGAACAAATAATGTAATGATAGACCATATGATGGGGACATGAGAGGTTTTAGTTTAGTTTTCTTCTTCTTTTTCTTCTCTACTTTTTTAGTAAACCCTAGTTGTTATTCTTCATCATTAATTCATGAGTTTATTATTTTCATCTCTTTTCTTTCATTGATTTCTTTGGTTATGTTTTCCTTGGTAGATGTAGTTTTTATTCTTTGTTTCATGATTGAGTAGTCTTATTTTCTAGGATTTAGGAATCCATGTTTATATGATATGATTATGGATTGATATTTATTGAAGGTCTGATTAGTTACTTATTTTTCTAATTGATTAGTGTTTTTATTGTCAATCTTGCAATCTGATCAATTGTTTGATTAAATATTGATAATATCGAGTCATAGATCGAAAGATAGTACTCTTTAGAGGCTTACCTACAATTTGCAAATCTGATTTTGTTGAGCGAACGTACTAGCATATGTTGATTTGAGAGCATTAAGACCCGGCCGTAGGATTAACATGTGCTTTAGATATCTGATTAATTGCATTATTGATGATATTTTGATAGATTATAGTTATAAACATGGTGAACCATTACCCTAGATCCTTTTTTAGTTTGATTTTCATAGTTTGATTAGTTTAGAACTTTAATTCAAATATTTGTGATCTTGTTTAGTTCCACTATACCTTAGAAACTAGATTAAAACGACCATCTCTCTGTGGCTTCAGCCCTACTTACCTTACTACATTGTTAGAAGATTTTGCAGGAATTATTTTTGACAGGTGTACGACAGTTTATCACTTATAAAGACTTATACTGTGTTGTTTCATTTTGTTAACGACCTATATTTTTTTTATCTATTAAGGAGGTCAAATTTAACAATGTTAACTTAAAATTGGAATTTTTTTTCTACATGTATATACTTTCATATAACAACTAAGGGCTAGAATGAAAATATAAGATAGTAGAGCTGAAGAAAAGATACTCCTACATATTTGAAAACCAATATAAAATAGGGAATTCAAAGTCAAAATTTAGGGCTTATTCTTTCTTTCTCTCTCTCGTAAAACCTTTTTTTCAAAGGAACACATCATGGAAAACCCCAAGCGATGGGGGGCTCGACAGATGTCACCTCGCTAGTGGCCGTCGAGCCCTCTTTCCCTTCCCTTTCTTTTGTCTTTCTTTGTTTTTTTTGTCCTGCTAGGTTTATGGTTTCAATAAGTCCCATCAGTGTGATGACTTTGGTTCCCTTTATGGATTTGTAATCACCCCCTTCATGGTGGGTCGGTTAGTCCTTTTTTTGTTTATTTTTTGTGTATGGATTCAAGGATATAGATTTGGATGTTTCATCTTGCAGATTTGTGGAAATGGTGAAGCATCGTTTTGCAGATATGAGAAATCATACTCTCCGACTGAAAATCAAGAATATCGAGATTGTAATCCCCCACATTTTTAAAGGATTTTCATAAATATATTAAAGTATTTATGTGATTATATTTAAATCCAAATGAGTTTGGAAAATGGTTTGACTTTTTAAAAAAAGGGTTGACTATTTTAAAAGTCAACTAAAAATATTTTTCATGGCTTAATAAAACTTGTAATATTTTAATTAAGCATGTTTTAAATAAGAGTTTAATTATTAAAAGCATATTTGAAAAGAAAACTTAATGGAATCGAAAGCCCAAAAATAATAAAAAGGGAAAGGATAATTTGATGACTAAAGTCCTAATAAGCCCATCTTGTTAGTCATCAAAGTTTTAATTATTGAAATTTTTTTTCCTAAGCCCAAAAGGATTAGCCTATTTAAATATCCTAAAAACCCAAATATTTTGCCCTACATTCTATTTTCTCTCTCCTCCCTTGCACGTACTTCTGAATTCTCTCTCTCCCTCACTCGACATTTTCTCTCTCCTATCTCTTTGTGCGTGAGTTCCTGTTTTGCTCTCAAAAATCGTTTCTTCTTCGCTAAGTAACATTTCTTGTTGAACAAGAAACGTCACAAATATTTTCTTGAAGCCGAAACCCTGCTGCCATGCTGTCCTTCAGTCCGGCGCTGCTCTTCCTCCTCCAATTTCGGTTGTTTTCTTTACTTCTCCCTTAAGATTCCATTAAAGTCCTAATTTTTATTGTTATTTTATTACTATTTACATGTTTATGATTTAAGTTATCATTTATTGGAAAAATTGTGAATAACCACCTGCCAGATACCCTTGTTTCAAAATAACCACCCCAATTTCATTTGCATTTAAATAACCACCTTTACTTAGCTTCACGTTTTTAAATACCCACCTCTTAACAGAAAAAGGTGACGCCGTTAACAGTGGGGCCCATTTTTTTTTTTTTTGACTGACCTAATCTCCCTCCAACAAACTACGCATTTCATACTTTTCTTCTTATTCTCTCTTTCCTCTCTCGTCTTTCTTCTTCAAACTTCTATTATTGTTTCACCTTCCCCTCCCCATTTTAAATTCTTCATTCAATTTTCTGGACAAGATTCTTTTCTCTCTAATCTGCAACTTAGTTTTTTACAGTGAGAAGAAGGTGTAAGTGACGGTGGTGTTACTGCATTGTGTCGTGAAGTTGGGGCCCAGTGAAGTTGATTATATGCCCTAAACAAGGTAAAAAACTGAAACTTTAACCTTTATACTATACTAATCTATGTATAAATTATTCAATTAAGTAATTAGAAGCTTGGTTAAGCAATTGCTTTTCCGTTTTTGATTGATTTTTAATTGCTGTTGATTGCCTTATGAAATTGGTAGAATCCTAATTTTAGTTTTGTCCTTGCTAGAATGTCGAAATATCAAATTAGGCTTCAAGTTGGTGGGGATTTCGCTAAGAAGATTATTAAAGGGAGGAAGGTGGTTCAGTATGGGGGGGGGGGTTCAGTTACCTTAGTTATTATGCATCCAAACTTTCAGCACTTGACCCTAGAAATTTCATTAAAACCCTAGAAATTGCAAAGAACATACCTGAATTTGAGCTTCAAGAGAAATCACAGTGGAATTGAAGTAAATCTTTGCCAAATTTGTTTAGATTAGGTTTGTAAATGTTAGATATATATATATAGATATATATATAGGTCAAAGTCGAGGAAAATTGGCGGGAAATTTAATAAAAAGCGTGTCAACAGGCCTCAGAGGTAACGGAGTCACCTTTTTCTATCAAGAGGTGGGTATTTAAAAACGTGAAGCTAAGTAGAGGTGGTTATTTAAATGCAAATGAAATTGGGGTGGTTATTTTGAAACAAGGGTATCTGGCAGGTGGTTATTCACAATTTTTCCTCATTTATTATGAAGAATATATTTTCGATTCAATTCATATGTATAAAAGTAAAAAAAAATTCAGATTTATTATTTTTAGTTTTAATCATGAAAGATAGGGTTTTTAGGGTTTTAAACACTAGAAAACCGTATATTTAAAGTATAAATATGAATTTAGATTAGAATACGATTTTTATATGCATTTAAAATATTTTCAGAAGGTTTAGAAAATTTTATAAATGCTGGAAATTCAGAAAGTTAGTATTTTAAGGCTTTAATGATTTTTAATCACTAGAATAGTTGTACTATACTAGGGGTTAAAAATAACGAGAGTTTAAATTATAAAAACGATTTTTTAAAGACGTTTAAAAGGGTTTGGGACGTTTTTAAAGTTGCTGTAATTTTTTTTAATTCAAGTATTTACTTGGTTATTTTATTGTTCTAGGCGGAGAATTCGTTGTAGGGGACTTTTAGATCGAAAAAGTGGCCTACCGTTGCGTTTACACAAGGTACGTACATAGTCTACGTGCTATATGGTTAGAAACATGCCTTAGGGATGTTTTTATTTATTAGTATCATGTATAGGACCTTGTTGTTCATATATATGATTTACTGAAATTGTTTTACATGTATTTTGCCTATGTGCTACATGTAAACTAGAATAGTTATGAATATGTATGTTTGTATGGAAGTTTGATGCAAGCAGATAAGTTCAGTTCATGTATTAATTCGTGAGTGAATTAATGTAAGTAAGTTGAATCATGTGTTACATAGATTCTGAGTTTATTTATTTATCTTATAAGAACCGTGGATCTTATTTGGTAATTTGAGTTATACCTATATAAAGGTACAGTTTACTGTTGGCTAGGTTCAACAGGCAAGTTAGTAAAGAATAAAAAGAAATAAAAGAGTCTTGAATGATAAGTTGTGAACACTTGTTGATTCTAAGATTAAAAAGGAGTTTTGTGATGTTATGTGAGTATTAGTTGTGAGTGTTGTGTGCTTGGTTGGTGTCAACACAAGTATAAAATGAATGCAACGTAAAGTGAAACGAGATAGGTTATAGACTTTAGACTGGTGCACGTCTAGAGTTGGACACTAAGGGTTGGGATACATAGTCCCCCGTGATATGTATTTTCCTAGGATTGGATTGATCACCTTTCCTTTTAGCTCAAAGGTTCCTCGATATCGCAGGTCAATTGGAATATGTGGTAGCTCCCATATCTCCTACTTCAGTATAGACAACTCGTCCCATAACTATTCCATTTAAAGAAGAAATAAAAGTTTAGAGTCTAGTTCAGTAAGAGTCATCTGCAGTTTTTATATGCTTATTATTATTTTATGTTGTAGTATCATGTTTAGGATTATTTATGTCTGATATGTAGTACTCAGCTTTGCTGATTACGTGCTGTTTGTGTGTGTGATCATGGCTTTGCCTATTGATCCTGTGATGATCCTTCTGGTGAGCAGAGTCAGTATTGCATTGACATTACAGGTTTGCAGATGCATTGCATTGGGAATCTGGAATGGAGAGGCTTATACTTAGTATAGTTGAAGTTGTTTTCGTAGGGACATCTTTACTTAAGTTTGAGGTTTTTAGTTGGTGTGCTTTAGTTTCGAAACAGTTATTTATTTCATAAGTTTAATAAAGTTGATTTTATTTTAGTAATTGTTTTCCGCTGCAAAATTCTGAGTAAGCCGAAACGTTTTCACACGGGCGATAATGCCTGGGTAATTCTCTAGATTCGTTATAAAAGTATTTTCTAGAAAGAGAGAATTATCGGGGTGTTAACAGAGATAAAGGTCAAATTTCAGGTTACCATTACATCAAGCTTTAAAGATGTTGAGTCATCTAAAATCCATTATGGTTGGATGTCGTAAGGCGTTTTATTCATGATAACTTCCCATTCCCATTCACAAAAAAAAAAAAACTAATACAAAATATTCATCACTATTAAATAATATACATTTTTTCTTTATTTTAGTCCTTTATTTCACATTGCCATTAAGTTTAACTCAAAAAAAAAAAAAAACTAAAGTTCATTATCAAATCCTTTACAAAACAACAAAATAGTATAGGTTCTTAACAGAAAAAAAATGAAAGTTCCAAGATAAAAACCGCACTAACCCCTACACTTGCAGTTAGGGGTGTGTAAAAAGATTCGATCCGGATAATCTGATTCGATTATTCGTCGATTAGATCGGAAATTTCAGATGTCTGATCCGTATTTTTGATTTTCGGATATTTCGAAAAAAGTCTGATTTTCGAATCGGATACGGAACAAATTTGTGGTAGGTGCTTTCAAGTTCAGGTCATGCGTGGGTCGGATACTTATCAGGTCAGGACAATAGCGGTTTGGGTCAGTTTCGAGTCGGGTTCAGGTTGGTGGTTATCAGGTTGTACCATACTTGATTTCAGGTCGCTTTCGGGTCGCTTCGAGCACGGAACATGTCATGAATTTTGTGTGGCGTTGCTTCAAATTTGTATCGTTATTCAATATTTCATTGGAAAACAATGCTTGAATAATTCATCTAATTATATACCTTTTTATAGTAGTGTTATATGATTTATGTTACTATGTGGTGAAATAATTGACAAGTCGAGTTATCAGCAATCAACAACTCGGGTAAAATCGGGTAACATGTAGCAACAAGTCAGGTAAAATAATGTACCAGGTCGCAGCAGGTTTAGTAAAATCAGGTAACGGGTCGCAACAGGTCGGGTTAATAACAAGTTATGTCGAGTTATAATCAGTTTCAGGTCCTAATCAGGTCAGGTGTCAAATCGGATTCATTTCGTTGTCCAGTCAGATCATTTCAGTTATCGGTCTTTTTTATACATGTATCGGTTCAGGTCATAGAGTATCGGGTCAAGAGCAGGTATCCGTTATTACCAGGTCGGGTATAGGTCATGTTACAGGTGACTTGTTTTGCCAAATTTTCAGGTGCAAGTCAGTTACAAGTTCAGGTCGGATTATCAGATCAGGTCATTTTTTGACAGCATAAGGCTATAACCCACCAAAAATTGTTACCCACTTTCTCTGATCTTGTTTCCTGCACAACCATTTCTCGGAACAACAACAAACCCATAAATTCAAAGGAATTTACTGGAGATTCAGAAGACCGAAAACAGAAGATTTGTGGTAAACAAAAAAGGTTGAAGAAGCAAAATCTGAAGTTGAGCAAGAACCCACTTTATCTGCTTACTGCTTTATTATTACAATTTAATTGTGTCTCATATATGCATAGAGAAAGCTTTGGCAGAGAAATGAGGTTTTCAACCATGAATTCAAATACCCCCTTTTTGTTTTATCTATTGGGCTACGAAATTCTTAAGAAATGTTGATTTAAGAAATACAGAAAGCTTGGCTAATCATTTGTGCTAGCAGCAGGTCTTATGGGTAATTGGGAATTGCGCAACATTGAATCAGATTTTACATTTCAGATATGAGATTTATATATAAAAAAAGTGACCAAATCTCCCCTAAGGTAGTGTTTGGAAACTTGTATTTCATTTCAAATAATGGAATTGAAATCTGGAATTTAAAGTTTGTATTTCAATTTCTAATCACTGTTTTGTAAAAGGGATTTGATAGAGGAGATAGAAATGGGGGTTTGATGAAGGAGAGAGAAAAAGTATGGGTTTAGTAAAGGAGAGAGAAATGAGTGAAGTTGGGATATAGACACTCATGGAGTTGGATATATATGAGGAGAGAATTTCAAATGACAAGGTAATAGCTTGAATTTCAAATTCTACCAATATAGGCTTTTGATAAGAATTTGGACAAATTCCATAATTTCAAATCCCATGCCATCCAAACAATAGATTTCATCCAAATCCAGAATTTGAAATGAAATCTTGCTATCCAAACATAGCATAATGGGATTTTGATCCCATGATCTTCAAGTTATAAGGTCAAACCTTTACCACTAGGGCAAGCCTTGCTTGGTAAACTAACAGTAATATGTGAGTCAAAAAACTTTCATATTTCACAACAAAGTAAAAAGAAAGAGAAAATAAGTATTTTGTATTCTACCATAAGGCGTAGGTGGAAGAGACTTCAGGAAGTAAGCCCAACAACTGACAAGCAACACTTGACCAAAGAGCTCATGGCTGATCATTACCTTCAAAACTTTTTTGCTTTCCAACTTTTAATTTAGAGAAACAAAAAATTACAAATTTGCAACTCCTGAGGAAAATGACATTTCCAAAAATAGAAGTTCAAGGTCCAAAAAAGGGAAGACAAGTTACCACAGACAAATCCAACATGTAAAATGTAAATACATAGTTTAACAACCTGCTCATTAAGCTACACTACAAGACATCCCTTGGCTCTGAGGCACCTCAGCCACCTGTGTTCTGCAAGACATCATGTTGCACGAATTAAGATCTTACGCTATTTGCACAAAAAATCATGATATAGAAATGAATATCATTCGTAAAAGATGATAGAAAGTTAAAACTTAGTACTCAACATGCATGCATAGCTTTTGCAAAGATAGCTTATAGCACCTGTACAATTTAAAAGTGAAATGGGAAAGATCATACACCATAAACAAACACACACGAAGACACTAACTACTTGATCTTGACAATGCCAAAAGTATTAAAAGGTAACAAAATCTAGCATATGACGAAAGTATTTTTACAACATGGTCTAGTTACCCCTTACAAAGTTGATTGTATGTGATTTGGGTTTAGTATAGTGACACATGATGCACTAAGACATACTATAAGCAGCAAATCATAAAAGAACACAAAATTCTGAAAAAAGACATTAAAAAGAAAAAAAAAAAACAGTGGACTTACTTCATTTCAGTTTTTGCTTTCTTATTAGCCCTTTTTCTTTTCTTCCCCTTTTTTTCCCCTCCATTAGTTGATGCATTAACAGAATCTTCTGCCAGAAATGATGGTACAAACGCAATCAGAAGCGGAACTGTTTGAGAAATAGTCTCAACTCTCGGCTCACCAGATTCATGTCTGGGTTGAACATGAGACTGTCCCTGGTGCACCTCTGACACAACATTTGTGATCAAATTACTAGCTTGATCAGTTTTTGCTTTCTTATTAGCCCTTTTGCTTTTCTTCCCCTTTTTTCCCCCTCCATTAGTTGATGCATTAACAGAATTTTCTGCCAGAAATGATGGTACAAACGCAATCGGAAGCGGAACTGTTTGAGAAATAGTCTCAACTCTCGGCTCACTAGATTCATGTCTGGGTTGAACATGAGACTGTCCCTGGTGCACCTCTGACACAACATTTGTGATCAAATTACTAGCTTGATCAGTTTTTGCTTTCTTATTAGCCCTTTTGCTTTTCTTCCCCTTTTTTCCCCTCCATTAGTTGATGCATTAACAGAATTTTCTGCCAGAAATGATGGTACAAACGCAATCGGAAGCGGAACTGTTTGAGAAATAGTCTCAACTCTCGGCTCACTAGATTCATGTCTGGGTTGAACATGAGACTGTCCCTGGTGCACCTCTGACACAACATTTGTGATCAAATTACTAGCTTGATCAGTTTTTGCTTTCTTATTAGCCCTTTTTCTTTTCTTCCCCTTTTTTCCCCCTCCATTAGTTGATGCATGAACAGAATTTTCAGCCAGAAATGATGGTACAAACGCAATCGGAAGCGGAACTGTTTGAGAAATAGTCTCAACTCTCGGCTCACTAGATTCATGTCTGGGTTGAACATGAGACTGTCCCTGGTGCACCTCTGACACAACATTTGTGATCAAATTACTAGCTTGATCAGTTTTTGCTTTCTTATTAGCCCTTTTTCTTTTCTTCCCCTTTTTTCCCCCTCCATTAGTTGATGCATTAACAGAATTTTCTGCCAGAAACGATGGTACAAACGCAATCGGAAGCGGAACTGTTTGAGAAATAGTCTCAACTCTCGGCTCACTAGATTCATGTCTGGGTTGAACATGAGACTGTCCCTGGTGCACCTCTGACACAACATTTGTGATCAAATTACTAGCTTGATCAGCGTCTGGAAGGGTCAATGCCACAACATTTCCAAGCTCACCGGCTTGCCTAGAACTTCGAGAATCAACTTTAATTGCTGAAGTCCCGATGGGAGTTCCTGAATCTGACTGCAAAAGGGAGACTTCTGTATCTCCGGAAATATGATCATGCACTAAAGAATTAAGTTTAGCTTTGGATTCGACTATCTGTAGCAGATGCATTCTGAGTCCAGAATTCGCTGCACAGTATACAAGCAAGAAAGATGAGGAAACAAACTAAAGAGCTAAATATACAATCGCCCATCACAATAAAAACTTGGATATATACATAATCGCTCTGTTAGACAATAACCTTTCTTTTGTGAAACAAGAAACTTGAAAGAGGGGGATTTCGACAGGAAGAAAAAGTGGTCACATGTGTAGGAGAGAGAAACGAAGAAAACACACGCCAAATAAAGGTAAGATGCAAATTTTAAGCTTACTGCGAAGCGTCCATATTTAACTTAACAAGTCCAGACTTGTTCCGACACAGAGGGAGTATATATATATATATATATATATATATATATTGTAGGACTTAAAAGTGAGAGGATACCCAAAATGGATAAGATAGCAGCACGTGCTGCTAATTGCTCAGCTTCTATCTTGCTTATGCTGGGTTCACCAGTATATTTCATCCCATTGAATACTAAAGAGGAGGTGAACACAGTAAGAAGCACTTCAACTTCAACAGTATCATACTTGGGCTTTTCCATATTCATCTTTGCAGCAAATTCATGGAGTACGGACTTGCATAACATCTTATCCTGGTACATGGAAAGACGTGAAAACCAGGACAAAAAGGAATGTCAAATATAAAGGCAAAAAAAGTGCATTATTTGTTTATTATACATGAAACAACATCAAGATCAAGGCGTACGTTTGTCAATTTACTAACTAGTTCTTCACTTGTGTTCAACTCAGCCTCTGAAGGGGTCAACACCATAACATTTCCAACCTCACCGGCTTGACTGGAACTTCGAGAATCTACTTTGATTGCTGAAGTCCCAATGGGAGTTCCAGAATCTGACTGCAAAAGGGAGACTTTATGATCGTGCTCTGCAGAACTAAGTTTAGCTTCAGATTCGACTATCTTTAACATATGCATTCTGAGTCCAGAATTCGCTGCACAGTATAGAAGCAAGAAAGATGAGGAAACAATCTAAAGAGCTAGACATACAATTGTCCATCAAAAAAAAAAAAAAAAAAACTTAAATATATATATGTATACTATATACACAAGCGCCCCGTTTAACAATAACCTCTTTTTTTTGTGAAACAAGAAACTAGAAAGAGGGTGATATGGACAGGAAGAAAAAGTGGCCACATGTGGTAGGAGAGAGGAAGGGAGAAAGCCAAAATAAAGGTAAGATGCAAATGTTAAGCTTACTGCAAAACGTCCATATTTAACAAGTCTTAAACTTGTTCAGAAACAGAGGGAGTATTTAATAAACATATATATAGCACTTAAAAGTGAGAGAATACCCAAAATGGATAAGATAGCTGCACGTGCTGCTAATTTTTTAGCTTCTATTTTCCTTTTGGTAGGTTCACCAGTATATATCATCTCATTCAATACTAAAGAGGTGATCAATTGAGAACGCCGTTTCACTCTAACAGTTTCATACTTGGGCTTTTTCATATTCATCTTTGCAGCAAACTCATGGAGTATGGACTTGACCTTATCCTGAAACATGGAAAGACAAGAAAACCGGGATGAAGAGGAAAATCAAATATAAAGGCATAGAAAAGTGCATTAATTGTTTATTATACATGAAATGACATCAAGATGCATACATTGTTCAATTTACTAACTAGTTCACTACATGCACTCAACTCAGCCTCTGAAGGGGTCAATGCCACAACATTTCGAAGCTCGCCGGCTTGTATAGAACTTCGAGTATCTACTTTAATTGCTGAAGTCCCAATGGGAGTTCCAGAATCTGACTGCAAAAGGGAGACTTTATGATCGTGCTCTGCAGAACTAAGTTTAGCTTCGGATTCGACTATCTTTAACAGATGCATTCTGAGTCCAGAATTCACTGCACAGTATAAAAGCAAGAAAGATGAGGAAACAATCTAAAGAGCTAGATATACAATTGTCCATCAAAAAAAAAAAACTTAAATATATATGTATACTATATACATAAGCGCCCTGTTTAACAATAACCTCTTTTTTTGTGAAACAAGAAACTAGAAAGAGGGTGATATGGAGTATGGACAGGAAGAAAAAGTGACCACATGTGGTAGGAGAGAGGAAGGGAGAAAACAAGCGCCAAAATAAAGGTAAGATGCAAATGTTAAGCTTACTGCGAAACGTCCATATTTAACAAGTCTTAAACTTGTTCAGAAACAGAGGGAGTATTTAATAAACATATATATAGCACATAAAAGTGAGAGAATACCCAAAATGTATAAGATAGCAGCACGTGCTGCTAATTTTTCAGCTTCTTCTTTCCTATTGGTAGGTTCACCAGTATATATCATCCCATTCAATACTAAAGAGGTGAACACTTGAGAAGGCTGTTTCACTCTAACAGTTTCATACTTGGGCTTTTTCATATTCATCTTTGCAGCAAACTTATGGAGTATGGACTTGACCTTATCCTGAAACATGGAAAGACAAGAAAACCGGGATGAAGAGGAAAATCAAATATAAAGGCATAGAAAAGTGCATTAATTGTTTATTATACATGAAATGACATCAAGATGCATACATTGTTCAATTTACTAACTAGTTCACTACTTGCACTCAACTCAGCCTCTGAAGGGGTCAATGCCACAACATTTCGAAGCTCGCCAGCTTGTCTAGAACTTCGAGTATCTACTTTAATTGCTGAAGTCCCAATGGGAGTTCCTGAATCTGACTGCAAAAGGGAGATGTAGATGTATACAAGGATTAAGAAGCTATCCTATGGAATATGATATCACAAAAGAGATAAAGATACTATCGTACAGAATATCAGAAAAAGAGATCAGCATCATATCCAAGTCAATATTACACTAAATGGAAAAGAGATGGAATTTCCTTTGGAAAGGTAAGATCTTTGTAGCAACAAGGGGTTGATTTGTACCATCTTGAGTTTGGTTCTGCTTCCCCTAATTTCATCACTACACTTACAAGTAAGTTTCCAATTTGGATAACATGCATGTTTTTCCTCTTGCAGAATTGTTGTGAGCCAAAAGGACCGAAACCACCTTTATCCCTAGATTAAGAGCATGTTTGGTTCACTAGTTTTGGGCTTCAAGAAACGGAATCAATTACTGATTCTCTTTCATCTTGTTTGGTTCAATTCGTCATCAATCCATTACCATTACTTGATGGTAATGGATTCCCCTCAATTTGTTACCTTCCCCTCCCTCTCAAGTAACAAAATCCTTTACTTGGTAGTAATGGTTATCATTTATTCCATTCCTTGGCTTGAACCAAACACTCAATAAAGGTAATCATTACTATTACCATTCCTCTCCTATATTTGTTTCCATTCCCTTTCCATTCCATATCTTGAACCAATCAACCCCTAAGAGCCTCACGAAGTCCTGTTTTATCTCACGCAAATTTTATTGAGTAATAGATTTAAAGGTCCTATATTTTATGCTTGGTGAGGACCATTAATGTTAATGAAGTCAAAATTTGATTATTCTAAGTTGAGCAGACTCAACACTTTATAAATTCATATGGAGGATGCGTAAACATGGGATACAAAATATAGATCGGAAGTTTAATTTCTCCAAAGCAATATGTGCACTTGCTTTTTTGTTTGCATGGCCCACTCCATTTTGCCAAGGTGCTTATCCAAAGTTGAAGGATTGTTTGCATAATAGATACTCACTAAACACTCCATAATACATCAATCTATCTTTATGCATATTAAGAAGAACTCAAAAATCTAGAATGCGTGAATTTGAAATGTATAAATAGCAATCATTAAGCATTTACATAGTTGAACGAAACCTTTTGATTGTTATTTCTAAAGGGATAAACTATGAGAAAGTAACTTTCCAATATTTTTAATATCAAAGGATGCAAAACATAAAACGATAGATTAATGGGAAAAACCTTATACTTAAATTTGAAATGAACCTGAAGAATTGTATCTCCATCTTCCTCAACCCATCCCATCTTCTTACATATGCCTTCCAATGCAACCTTTGCAACATCTTTCTCAGCTGCCTTTTTGCTGGAAAAGGTGTTGAGACATGAATATGTTTCTCCATCTACCTTAACTGTAGACCTAAACTTTGGCACATCTTGCGGTCCTGCTTCGTTGATGGTATGATAAACTGGAGCTGGTTTACGTGCTCTACAGGTAAACACGTGCAGACGATCCTTCCACAACAAATTATCTAGGAAACTTACATTAGTGTGACTGGTGAGAGACAGGAAATACGTAGTTCTTGCTTAACAAGACATTATACATTTCAATACTGTAATTTGTAAAACCCCATTTCCAGTAGGGATGAAAGTTCGCTGTGCAGATTGGATTTAAGCCTAATCCAATCCGATCAGAACAAAATTTGGATTTTAATTTTCCAATCCAATTAGAGTTTGAGCCCAAATCAATCCAATCCGAATTTGCAGACACTAGATTAGATCGATCCGAATTATTCAATTTTTTTAAACTATTTTTTTATGAAATAGATTTAGTGCGAGCATCAATATAAAATGTTCGATAATAGAAGTAATTCATACGACCCCATAAAATATATTAATAAACTAATAACAACTAATAATTCATTACAAACTCATAATTCATAACAACAAAAGGTTTAACAACAACATAACAACATGTTCAACTACACAACAAGTTAAGATTTTAACTTTTAGGGGAAGGGCAGGGCTACCGGACCATTTGGTCTTTTTTCAAAAAAAAAAAAAAGGTTAAGCTCACTCACAGATATACAATATAAGGCCTATCTACTATTCGGTTATTTTGGATTTTTGGATCCAATAAACCTCAATCCTATCCAATTCCAAAATCCAATTTATCAAAAAATACTCAACCCGAATCCAATTAAACATAGTTTGAGTGCATCGGTTTGAATTGAATTGGATTTCGTTTTTTATCTAAATAACTTTCACCCCTAATTTCCAGTATCATTAGGCTCTAGCTAATGCTAATAATGTTCGGGGATGTAGCGACTGTTGCTCTTCTCTTCCCACTGTCATTGTGGCCTTAGATTGTGAGATATATATTAACACTAGCACACAATGAGTATAACACACAAATCAACATAAGCTGCATACAATAAATTCTTAGTTGCAATCACTGTGCAATTTTCCAAAAACACCTTCTACAATTAATACCGAAGGTTAATAACTTTAAGTCTTTGACCACAAACGAGTTCCCACTGAGACACAAAGAGAGAACAACCAATACATGAAACCAATAAGTTAAATCGATGAACTACCCAACCTCTTTCCCTACACCTTGCTATAAGGTAAACTGCTTTTTCAATTAGCATTTTCCTACATGATGAAAGTCAAAAAGAATGGCACAATCGTAGTGCTTGTAATCATAGTTCGAAATGCGGTTTTGGTCACGATCGTGGTGATGCAGAACGGGGATGATACGGTTGTCGTAACGCCAATTATCGGCTTAGACCATGTGATATACATTGAACTCGTCTCAAATACAGTTTTTTTTTACACCTATATGATGCAAGTAGTATTGGTTTGGTAGATTTGAAAACATTCACGACACTACAACCTTATTTTGACACCATGCTAGCAATAGTTACAAAAAGAATGGAGTATCATAGCCATTGGAGACCTCAAATTTGTGAAACCACTTAACCATGAAGACACCCACGTCTCGTCACTTATATAATAAGAGACCTAGCCTAAACTCTGTTTCTAGGAAGCCAAGTAAACCTTCAAACACCTACACACGTTTGGAACATTTAGCACGAGCAAGAGTGAAAGAAAACCACTACATTCACATGAACGAAAAAATAAACAGAAAAGAACAAGACAAAAAGTGAACTTGAGGTGTGAATTTAGCCACAAATCTCATGAATGCAAAAACCCCTACACATATACCAGTTCTTGAGTGTCGATAACTAGCAAAACACACTTTTAATAGTGTAACCCAGCTACTAGAACAACACATCTAGAGATGACCTAATAAGTCCCCAATTCTGGTAAGCAAATTATAATCTTAACCCGGCTGCAATTTTCTGTAGCCAACATAGAAGTTATCTCAGGCAAATTCCCTCTGCTTAGGTTCAACATACGGAAATACCAACTGTGTGTGATGAACACATCAAAGCAAGGTCACTAGAAGGAGGAGTTTACCATGTCATGTAACTCAAATTGAGAAATTTCTCAAATTATAACTGTTATGAACTTTTTGTTTGAAACAAAAACAAATGTTGCCTATTGAATCGTAAAATGTTGTATTTAAGACGGTGACATTATTACTCTAGCTCACTATAGAATTAAATCTGGATTCTTTGATCTTCTGTTCTTCTCTTCTTTCTTTTTCCTACTCCGCAGAAATCACCCACTAACTCATTAAAAAACTATATTTAACATAAACAAACCAAACAAAACCAAGCCTACTGATTATTAATTCCCAATCAAAACCCCCAATTTCTACCGCAAATTATATGAGAGAATGATTGAAAAGAAAAAATAATATAACATGGAAGCTGAACTTTTACAGTGCAAAAAAAAATGAAAATCTGAAATGATGAATTTCTTACTTTGATGCTGTTGTTGTTGCTCGGATAGTACTACGGGTGAGCTAGACGGAGACCCAGCTTGTTCCGCCATTAAAACTTGATTGCGGTTCAAAACGAAAGGAGTTGGTAAAACTGGAATTAGGGTTTTTCAACGATATTGATTTTGGGGGAAGTTTGAAATTGTTATCCCAATCCGAAGCCTTTTTTTTAGCCTATGGAGTATGGACTAATGACTATGGTAAATAAAATTATTATGCCTTTTGTTTGTGATAAATTATTTATAATTGCTAATGGTAAAATTGTTCTCAACTTTTTTTTTTTTTTTTTTTAAGGGGAAATTGTTCTCTAACTTTAAATTATCAAGAGCTATCATTTAAAAGTGCTTACTTGTGTTTATAAACTGATCTTAAATATAAATTTGCATGTATAATTGTTACATAAAGTTACTAGTTTTTGGACCCGTGCAAAAATGCACGGGAATTTTTTTGTTTAATAAGCATGTTTATATACCAATTACAGTAAAGGCATATAAAAAATTCTCTAGGTCTACTCGATTTAATATACGCTTATGTACTACTCAAAACTCAAATGAGTTTAACCTCTATACCATATTAAATTAATAAACTTTGAACGATGTATTGAAATACAGAATAATCCTATACATATTTAACCAAAAACAAAGCATCAATGATGCACTTTACACAGAAAGACAAAAAATGCTCCTTTATGTTAATTATGAAGTTGTTTTGCAAAAATTCATGACACTCTTAGGTTGTAGAAGACTTATTTATATATGTCATTAGTTGTAATATTACACATATCATGTTCTTTCTCACAAATCAGTATTATTATACACTTTCTACCCGTAACTTTAGAAATGACCACATGAAATTGGCTATGGCTGAAGGCTGAAAACCGAACTTGGGAGATACAAACCAATATGTGATAGGGATATCTTTGACTTTTATTTATAGTCATTGCAATCCACAATTCAAGGGAAATTTTGTTCCATTTGACATAATGAGTGTCATACGGGTATAAATACCATATTACTCCCCTTTCCTTGACATACTCACGCCCCTTTAAATGATTCTCTAGGAAATACCAAGTATATGTTTTCTACTATATAGTTGATATAGGATCATTTCCCTTTCCCCACCTAAAAAAGTAACGTGATTGATTTTCTTGTTGCTGGCTCCTTGAGCCACCCCGTGTCCTTGCCACCGCCTGATTGGTTGTTTTTCCATTTTTTTTTATTCTCATTTTAGTAGTGTGGTCTCCTTTTATTTGGAGCCCCTTAGCTTGAACATGTCTATGACCTCGAAGATGAATGTTCGATTATCCATGTACCACAATTAACGAAATTTAGTAGAAGAAATACACTACCATTGGTAGAAAATATGATTTGTTTTTGTAGAAAATTAAATAATTCATAATTTACGTTTAATAAAAATGCACGGGATGAGATAGCCCGTGCAATAAAAAAAACTCAAACGGCATGATGAGATAAGTACATTACGTTGATGTCATTATTTGTATAATTCATTCATGTTATTTTGAAGTCATTAATTTTACTCAAACAAAATTATGGTTTTTCTTTAAATAATTATAAGCGAATAACATAAAGAATTATGATTACCATAACTATCATAACTTACTAATAAAAAGTGGTGATTTTAAATGAAAACACATTTTTTATGAATATGGTTTAAATATCGAAAAATTAGATTGGAGTATTACTTCCAGAGTGAAACTTTTTGTGAAGTTTTGAATTCATGCATTGATTATTGAGTGACATTTTGTTGTGGACGGTGGTGACTCACCAGCTAGCTGCAAAATTCTGGATCCGCCACTAAATGTGTTACACTATTTTGACTTATGATCTATTTCAAATAATAAGTATAATACTATCTCCATATTATTTTGTTGATTATGTATTCCCTGTCGGGAACTTTCAATATCTTATTCCTATTCTAAATCTTTTCATACATAGTGTAATTTTATGACTTAAATCTCCATTGATTTTAAACTCCAACAAATTTGTTCACACTAATGATAAATACTTAATCTTTTACCTCTCAAACTTTTGTGCTATTGGTTGCCTATCAGATTAACTCAAAGGCTTATATTCTTTATTTTAGTTCATTTTATTTTATTTAAAATAGTGAAATCTTTCCCATTTTTAAAGTTATATTGGCTTTTTCGATTACAAAATAGAAACGACAAAAGAAAATACAGGGAGTAGTATTTTCACCAAAATTATTTTTAAAGTTTGTTATTACTTTGTTGAAAAAATATATTCATTTTGAACATATTGCTATACTCCAGTGAAGGTTGCACACAAAACTTTAATATTCCGATATGCTTGAGTATTTATAGTATTTTACTGTATACTTAATTACATATAGTGTCTTTTTGTAGTTGGTGTTATATTCTATAAAGTTGTAGATATTATTTATATCACAATTTAAATTATTCTACTAAAAATCACACCAAAAAAATCGTGTTTATTGTTACTTCCTATTAGAATTTGATTCTCCCTTCTACATTATGGCAAGCAATTACACTATATACACTTATATGTTTATCCTTAACTAGTTGTTGGTCCGCGCGCGATAAGGTAGCAACCATAGCGGTGTTCAACTAAACGGTAAATATTAGTTAACGGTGTGCATAAAGAAAACGACTGAAAAAATGGTTCATATATCGGTTGGAAATGTTGTTGTTGTAAAAGGTTTTATAGTATGACTATCGAACCGACTAAAGGCACGGTAAAACTTGGCATTTACGGTTTTGTTTTTGTAATAATTGGGAAATTGAAAAAGTGACATTGGTTTTTTTTGTCTGCATAGTTGATAAGCCTTAGTTTTAAAGTGAATGACTTACATAGCTATTTACAAACCAACAAAATGATTTCCAACTTCTCCTCTTCCTACATATGACTGTTCTATTGTTTGTCCAAAATAGAATGCACTTTCACCTAGCAATTGCATACATATTTCCATACTAAATTAACAAATGTACATTTGTCTTTATAGTCCCCCAAAAAAGCCAAAAAAGGAAATACTGCTCATGTTTAGCATGTTGGAGAAGCTGACGATCTTTCGGTCTTCTTTGTTGAATGCCTACTATTGGGGTTCGTTTCAAAGCTACAAGAAGATATAGACAATTAGTAAGCAAATATGACTAACGAAGTAGAACAACTTGGAGTGGTTATAAAAAGCAGAAATGTTATGTAACAAGAAATGACAGACACCAAGAGATGAACCATTTCCAACCTACTTGGTTTTGTATACATCTACAACTAACCAATGCCTATTGAAACGAGAAAGTAATTATGAACGATAGTCATGATGCATAAGTACGGATCAAATATCAAAACCTTAGAAAGACGTTTGAGCACAAATTAATAGCCTATTGGACACTTTAACACATGAAGGGAAGTAATAAAAAAACTTAAACAACTACCTATTAAAAATATTTAATTGATACAAGAGGTGTTCATAAGTGAGAATTGGAAACTATATGCCCCCTCCATATTACATTTCCCTTTCCAAAAAAAAAAAATCCACATAATTCTGCATATATTGTCAACAAAGGTAAAATTAGGATGCTCAAGCAAATAGCCATAACAGTGTATCATTTTATTTACATCAATTCATGACAGAATTAACATTTATATCATCTTCTTTACAACTTTAGGGGAGGAGAATTGAAGGTCAGATTTCAAATGAGTATCATTTAGTATCAAGCATTCATACACATGTTAGAAATGAATTTTGATGCCTCATGACCTGATCATTCAGTTAACATGCCTGTCCCACCATTTAAATCCATTAAGAATTTAGTCATCTGGTATCTTGAGTCCTAACTTTTCATCAAACATGTGTTGCTCAATTTACGAACTTAAGCATAAATTAGCATAAAGAAAAATGAGGGGTAAAATGAAACACCGATATTATTTTGATTGCAGTTAATTTTTATTTTTTTTTGCTCAATAAGGTCAATTAATCACCTATCAACCTGAAGTCCTAAATTTATACATTTTCATCATGTGATAGGCTGGATTATAGTAAATCAATAATCATAATCAAGGATTTGCATAAGAGGTCTAATCCATTACCCGAAAAACAATGGCATAACAGCATCTAACAACTAAAGAAACAAATACTCTTGCCTCGTAAGAGACTTATCTTTCAATTGACTCCAACGTTTTTTTTTCTAAGATCATTATTTTGGTAAAAAATTATCTTTTAATTGACTACAGTTTTTTTGTTTTCATTATTAAATATGCTAAATAGTTTAAACGCAAGCATAAATGTATTTACTATATGGGATTATACTCATACCTAAGGCAAATTTGACTTTTTCCATACAAAAAAGCAGGGCATGTCGTCAGAGTCTTGATCATCAGGGTCTTCATCGCCGGAGTCTTCATCGTCAAAGCCTTCGTCAGTAGACCATTCGACGTAGTCGGAGTCTTCGGAACAGTAATTTATAGGATAGGCAGGATGTAATTCCCCATCACTACCCTCAAAATACATATCAGCCGGTTTGCGATGTATCTTATATGAACCACTCCCAATTTGTCGGCTTTCTGATTGCAATTTCTCCTTTTTAACTGGATTTCCTGTGTTTGGTGTCGGTATTTCAAACATTTTTTCTTTGCCCTTTCCTATGGGTGTTGTTTTTTGCACTTTCTCTTTCCCTTTCTCAGAAATCGGTTCACGGATGCTTATGCCCTGTGCTGGTTTGTGGGTGGGAGAATGTGTTTTAGCGAGTCGGGGTAATGGGGACCTAAAAGGAGGAACTCCGAATTTTCTTTCAGCTTCTTGCATAACCTCTTCCAATGCTTCGAGCGATTTCTTGCTGAGTTGTTTAGCTGCTTCGCGAGAGTAGAACAGTTTCCAGGCGTGAGGGCTACCGTCGCAGATTGCGTTCGCAAGAAGCCTGCAGAGGTGCGCTTCTTCTTCTGTTTCAGCAGCAGTCGCTGCTTTCCTGAGTGGATCTATGTTTATGAAAGATGCCATTTTTGGTGGAGGATTTTTGGGAAAAGAAGTATGGAAGGAAGGTGAAGAACATGAAGGGAGAAGAAGGAAAAGGTTTGGAGATGAGGGTTTCAAGGTTTTCGGTTTTACATTGGGTTTTAAGGAAAGGTGTCTGTATAAGGCGTATGACTGTTACAACTTGTATGACATTATGTACTAACTTGTCTAGATATTTATTATTATTTTATTATTATTATTATAATTATTTATATTATTATTATTATTATTTTTTATTATTATTATTATTATTATTATTGTTATTTGTAAATATGAATGTTGAGTTGTGAGTATGAATGTGTAGTTATAATTTATAAAATTCAGTTATTCTTAATAAGCGTTTGCAAGTAATAGTATAGTAAATTAATTCTATTTGCAAATAGAATAAATCTCTTGTGTATTTTAGGTCTTTTGTAGTTATTAATTTGTATAAATAGTTTCTTTTGTGAATAGAATCAATTGTATTTGCAAAAAAGCTGAATAGTAGATTAATTCTATTTGCAAACAGTGTGCCGAGTTAGGCAGTATGTTAGAGCATAATTGTTAAATAAATTTGATATATCGTGAGTGGTGCGTTTAATAAACACTTGTGTATATTTGTTGGAGCTGAACTGAACTGAACTTATTGGAGCTAAACTGAACTGAACTGAATACAAGTTGGGGAGAATAGGTTCTTAGATGGTGTGTCGATGGGGTGATACATATGTAAAAATGTTGCTACTGTCCGTACGCAAAGTATATATATGGGTATGTAAATTAAACACGACTGTTTGAGGTAGTGATTAAACTGTTGTGCATGTGTTAGCATGGAAGCACCATTAGTATGATCCCAAGTGTATCATAAACGACATAGGATAAATAGCAAATATGTGTACATGTATCTTCTTGCTTTTTTTTTTTACATTGGCTAAATTTGCATAAATAAAGAGAGGTATACGCACCATTTGATTCATTTGTGACCCTTACAGTACATAATTAGAGGATTGGAAAAAGTAAAACCAAATGTACAAGAATTTTAAAAAAGGTAGTACACACTTCTTCGTTGGACCTTTTGTTGTTGAGAGGTCGGCTTTGTTTACAACATCTAGACTTGTCAAAGCCATCAATAGTACTTTCACTTAAGATGATCGAGCACTAATTGGGAGGATATACATTATGTATCTTAGAGCATGATAAATTGATATGAATTGTGTATGTAATTGTCAGTGCAAAAGTTTTTAAATTTTTTTTTGAAACGAAGTACAAAAGTTATATTACTTCTTACATAAAATACGAAAATATGTAATAGTATATCCTTTTTAGGCCATCCTAAATTGATATTCAAGAAGAAAATTAATGTCACTATATTATAGATGTAAATTAACAACTATAACGCTGAATGATAAAAGTATATACTATAATTAATTACTCCAACCATTTGAAATTAGTGGTCTTAATACTTTTAAAATCTATTAGGTAGTGTTGGTATAGGTAATTTATCTTTGTTCATTTATCCACATAGAGTAATGATCACTGTAAGATAGAAGATAGAACAAGATAGAATAGGTAGTAAATGTCTCACATTACTTCACAGAGTTCTTAAAACACATGTTTGACTCCATGCTATGGTACTATACAAAAGGCTCTTGTTCTTATTAGAACATGATTTGAGCAAACATATTGTCATTAGCTTGCATTATACAAAAGATGTGGAGGTCACTGGGCCTATTGCAAGATTCCTTAGGTTTTTGGCATGTATATTACAAGAAATCATTTATGCCTATATGCAAAAGCGAGTAATTAGTAAGAAGCATGATTAGGTCCCAGGGCAAGTTATAAACATGTAGCATAAGTCTATGTTAGCAAGCAAAAGGAGGTCTAGGTGGCCGATATAGTGGTTAGTTGGTGGACCCAAGAACATCTTCATCAACAAATACATGAGCAGCTTCATGTGTAGGATTCTTAGGTCCCTCTGTGTTCTGATCTGCGGATTTGCCAGGAAGCTTCTGTTTTGGATTTGGTTCATCAGGCTTAACAGTGTGGTAATCCATGAGCTGTGTGATAGCCTTTGGTTTTAGGTTGACCTCATCAACTTCATCTTCAGCCACAACTCTTTTGAGAATCCACTGCAACACATTGTTCAATGAGAGGGTTGTTTTTGGACCCACTTCAATTAGGAAAGAGACTTGCAGGAGTTTTTGGATAGCTGAGAAAGTTTCAAGATCATCCTGTCAATTTGATAATAGTTATGTTAGGTTATGCATATAAGAAAGTATATACTTATTTGATATTAAAGGTGTGTTTAATTCTAGGAATGAACATGTGTATATTTGGAAGCATGTACCTATTTAGTTGGTTGTTTTTTTGCCATGTTTGTGGGTATATATGCAAGATAAGCTTATAGGCTTGGTAGTTTTGGATGCTATATGGGTAAGGTAATTGAGGCATAATTAACAGGCTGTGTATAACCAAGGGAAAGCAGACATATCATATTGGAACTTGTATGAACATAACTAACAAAATAAGTGGAAATTACATACAGAATGCCTCATCCGAAAGATGTCTTCAACCGGTAATTTGAAAAGTTTTTCCAAATCCTTGCTGAATATTGTGACTGGGAGGGTGGCGTTTCCATCAGAGACGTCGCAGTTGAAAGTAACTCTACATACACCATTTACATTTTAAAATGGTGAAGAAACATGTAGTAGGAGTAATTGGTAGTTTATGTTTAAAGTAGAACTTACCTAGGGATGGAGATGACATTTTTCTGTCCACAATTAAGGCATGTGTGTGTCTCCCCTGCTGGCACATCGGTTCGCTTGTTGCAGTTAGAGCAACCAAGGTATGCGTGCAATTTTTCAAAGCTAGGTTCGGGGACAACCACTCTCAAGAATTGTCGTTCGTCTTGAAGTGTGTTAACAACCTTGTTTAAATGACACACATAACCACGTTAAGACTTAAGAATGGGTATTGAAATTAATTAAGTATTCCTATTATGCATTGTTTTTGAACTACAACAGGCTGGTCATTTTTTTGTTAGAGAGAAGCTACACTGAAGCAATATCTGTAATGTCAAGATTTTTCGGACTACAACTTCAATCTGTAATGTTCTAATTAATATGTATTCATGCTTTATTTGATGAACTAAGAACTATACATTTAATTGCGGATGACATACCATTCATTAGAGAGAAGCCACATTGAAGCAATATCTTGAAAACCAGGCATATTTAGAGATAATCATAGTATTCCATGAGATAATATCATGGTTAATGTTAGAGAAAAGCCACATTGAAGCAATATCTTGCAAACCAGCTAGATTTCAATAAGTCTAATAGAAGTATGTATAGTTAGACTCCCAAGTTCTCCAGATGTTCACATTTTGCAGAATATGGTTACTCGATCAATAACCCAAAAACACACTCAAGTGAATGTGAAATTTTATACGTCCACATTTTGCAGAATATGGTTAGTGAATGTCAAATCTGAACAACAGCTAATATATACTTCTTTTTTATAACTGCATCCAATTGCAAATTTAACACAAGATAGTTCACAAATTTAAATTTACATTGTTGAGGCATAAAGATTCATATTTTAAGGCTATTATATTATGTTATCATGCTATCAAATAGTAATAATGGCAAATGATTGTTTAAATTACTAATGTGGTAAGTAATATCTGACCTTTTTTTCCTTTAGTGCACAGATTGTCATGACTTGCCTTTCTTTTGATGTGTTCCTTACATCTAAGACTCTTGCTTGCCTATCAGCCAGGGTGTCCCTGTGGCGCAATGCCCTAAAAAGCACACACAAGTTAGAGTACTACATTCATTCATGCTTTTTCTTAGCAATGTATCTATATTGATATACCAAAGTCTGTGTTTTCTGCATGTAATTAGTTATGAGAAACGAATAGATCTTTAGAACAACACAATTAAACGCAACAACATCACAAATTCAGTTAACAAAAACACCTTAAACTGGAACAACATTAAATCTGAACAGAGGGAGTATTTTTTGGACATTTTGATAAAAGGATGGCTTGACGAAACACGGATATCGATTACCATTCTGCAAGGGCAGCTGCTCTGTCTCCATTTGGCTCATGAATTATTGTAGTAGACATGCTTGATGCAAGTGAGAATCCTATAGCAGATGGTATATTAGTTAATAAATGATTGATGAACTTCTTTTGAATCCATGATTTGTCAAACTTAGCTTTAAGGCTGTTAATAAGTGATTGCTATTTTATTAATATGTAAGCACAACCTTATGAGATGTGACTTTTAAGGCTGTGAATCCAATTATATTGAATTTTGCAGCCCAAGTTGAGAGCCGATCACAATCTGGCCCGGCAAGATCATTCCAAGCAGAAATGATAAGGGGTTGTTCGTGCTGCAAAAGTGGTTTGGCCACCAGGTAAGGATTAGCATAATGAGGCTATGGACAATTAAGGAAGGATAAATATCTTGGTTATTGATATGTCACAACTATATATAGTTTTTAGATGTATTTGATTGCATTTGGAACTCTCTTTAGAGCATTTAGGTGCATAATGGAATGAACTACATGAGTTGTGCTCTACTACTCCCCGTTTGCGTGTTTTGATCATTTTCAGGTTACTTTGATGCAAATTGATTATGATTACCTAAGATCAAGCCTATTAATCATTGAAGATGAAGATATCTTGCACAAGGATCACAATGCATCATTTCGGGACAATTTCGAGTTAGAATGAAGCAAAGAGTTGGTGAAAGAAGTGTCAAAACTGACACCTGTTCACTATTTTGGCCATAACGTTTGATATACAATTGATAATCAAGAAATTCCAGTTGGGTTGGAAACTAGACTTCAAGGGCTTTCCAATGATAGGTCACACGCCCCAATCCGACATCTGGTTCGAGAGATACAGCCTTCACAAGTTGACGCAAAATCACTGTTTCTCCGCCCGGTCGACCGGGCGGTTTTGCCCGACCGGGCGAAATCAATTTTTCACCAAATGCAAGGAATGTTAGCCCGGTCAACCGGGCGAGAAAAGATCCAAAATCGCTTGCGCGCCGACCGGGCGGGCTCGCCCGGTCGACCGGGCGGATTTGCTTTTTTGTCGTAAGTTGTGAATCACCGTCGCCCGACCGGGCGGTTTCGCCCGGTCGACCGGGCGGTTTCTCGGACGCGTTTTTGGGTTTTTTAGCCGGTTTTGTAAAGAGTATAAATAGGTTTTTAATATTTTCGTTTAGACTATCTTATTTTCTACGTTTTTTAGGGCAAACACTTATTTTTCTCTACTTTTGTTGAACTTTTACATTGGAAGATTATATAGATCGTCGATTTCCTTTTCCATCGTTCTTCAATCATTGGTATTCTCTCTACTTAGTTAATTTCATGAATTCTTTTTTGATTATGTTTATCGTTTTCAATATCATCATGAGTGAGTAGTCTATTTCTAGGGTTTAGAGAGGGAAGCCATGTTTATACCTTTTTATTGTGATTTGATGTTCTTCAATAATTGGATTGAATTAGAATAATTCCTATTGATTTGTTATACTTGTTTAATTCATGTAATTGCGCAATATCATGAGTTATGTTTAGCTAATAAGAATTAGAATCGAAAGATCATATTCATTAGAGGCTTAGTTACAATAGGTAGATTTGATTATGTTGAGCGACCGTACTGGCATATGTTAATCTAGGAGTTGTTAATGCTGACCAAGGATTAGCGAAATATTTCATTTATTCGAACCTCAATCCAAGTGTTGTTGAACTATATTATATTGATTAAACTGGTATAAGCATGGTGGACCGATCGATTGCCCTAGGCTTTTAATTATTTGATAAATCCCTTTTTCTGCGTTCTAGTTTATTATTTTAGTTATTAATTAATCAATCATTTACTCTCTGCAAATAGTTAGATAATTGACACAAATCTGTAGAACTCCTCTCCCTGTGGATCGACCCGTATTTGCCAGTTTCTGCTAAACAGACACCGTGCACTTGCGGTATATTTTAAAACACATCAAGTTTTTGGCGCCGTTGCCGGGGAGACGGCTAGTTTCTATAGCTTTCTGATTAATTATTTGACTATTTCTGCTGTCTCATTGGAACTTCAAGTTCCAATTGAGGCCATCTTACTGCACATTTTCTTTGTTTCTTTTATGCCCAGGTCTAAAAGAACAGGTTCTCCAGTTCAGACTGATCCTGATCTTGAGAAAACCATCCGGCAGCTCAAGAAGACACAAAAGAAGAAAAAGCAGTCTGCTAATCAGAAAAAAGCCACGGAAGAACCAACTGAACCAATTATGCCTCCTAAGTCGCTGAAATCTTATGGGGTACCTTCTCCTGGCAATGTTCCCACAGGCCCTACTATGCCTGATATACAAGCAGTCAACTTCGAAATCAAGCCTGGCCTCATCAACATGATCCAGCAGAATCATTTGGTGGCATCCATCTGAAGACCCTGCAAATCATTTACAACGGTTTCAACAGCTTTGTCGTACCGTTAAGCACCAAGGGGTCACTCCTGATCAGTTGAAGGTCATGGTCTTTGAATTTTCACTAAAGGACAAGGCACAGAAGTGGCTGAATGATGTTAATGAAACTGAGTGGAGTGCTATATCTGAAGCATTCCTGAAAGAGTACTACCCTCCCACCAAAACTGCAGAAATAAGACACAAGCTTGCCACCTTCCAACAAGAACCCGATGAAACACTGAAGGAAGCATGGAATAGATTCAAGGATCTGCAGAGAGAATGCCCACACCACAATCTGGATAAGTGGTTCATCACCCAAGCATTCTACAATGGTCTACAACCCCATATCAAGAGTACAGTTGATTCATCTGCAGGGGGAGTCTTCTTAGATAAGGAGGTGGATGAAGGGTATAATTTTCTGGCCAACTTAGCAGAGAATGATCATAGTTCTTCCAGGACTATTACAAAGAAAAAGTTGGATGTTGATGCATATGCCTTGTTGTCTTCACAAGTAGCCCAGTTGAGCATGAAGATGGACTCACTGAAATCTTTGCAGTCTATATTCCTCCTATGAGTATTAATGCAATGTCTTCCATGGCTCCTATTACTTCTTCCTTTTGTGAAGTGTGTGGTGTTCAAGGCCACTTTGGTCATGATTGTTGCTACAATCAACCTGATCCGAATCAATGGCGCATGCAAATGTTTTTCAGCAAAGACCTCACAACCCATACTCTAACACACACAACCAGGTTGGAGAGAACATCCTAATTTTTCCTACAAGAACAACAATGTTCAAAATCCTCAACCTCCACCACAATCTTCCTACCAACCACCACATCAAAACCCACCACAACATGCTGCTAGACAACCATATTATCAAGGGGCTCCTCAAAACCCCCTCCTGGTTTCAATAGGCCTTCACCCAAGGCTATCAGCAGCAAACTCCTCATAATACCAGCTCTCAAGAGCCTACTATGTCTGATCTAATGAAAATGATGGTTTCTATGCAAAAAAATCATGAGGAGAGCATCAAGGAGCTGAAGAACACCACCAAGCATTTGGAGACTCAACTTGCTCAGGTGGCGGAAAATAATGCACAGAGGCAACCAGGTCATCTGCCGGGACAACCCATCCCAAAGGAGACTGTCAATGCCGTTACACTTCGTAGCGGCACTGTTTATGATGCTCCTCCCATGCCCATTGATGATGATGCTCCTAGCAAGGAGAAAGAAGTGGTAGAGGAAGAAGCGGAGAAGAGATTCGATGTCTGAGGTCGAACTAGCTAAGGAAGATCAGACAGGAAAGCGGAGGGAAAAGGTTTCTGAAACGCCTATTACACCAAGGCTACCTTTTCCCCATAGGATGCAGAAGTCGAAGGTCGATCAACAACTTGGTAAGTTCTTGACTATGGTCAAGAACCTTGAGGTAACAATTCCTTTTACTGAACTTATTTCTCAAGTGCCTGTTTATGCTAAGTTTTTGAAAGACATGATTACTAAAAAGAAAGACTTTGGTGGGGTAGATCGAGTCGCTCTAACTGAAGAGTGTAGTGCTGTTTTACAAAATAGAACCCCACTAAGTTGAAGGATCCTGGTAGTTTTTCCATCCCTTGCCATGTAGGTGCGTTATTTATAGATAAGGCATTGTGTGATTTAGGTGCTTCTGTGTCTGTCATGCCTTTATCTGTTTATAAGAAACTGAATATGGGAGCACTTAAGTGCACTCAAATTACTTTGCAAATGGCCGATCGTTCTATAAAATACCCTCTAGGTGTTTTAGAAGACGTCCCTGTTAGGGTGGGAAAGTTTTATATTCCTGTTGATTTTGTGGTGCTTGATATGGAGGAGGATGCCCAAATTCCTATTATTCTTGGTAGGCCGTTTTTGTGTACAGCTGGTGCTGTTATAGATGTCAAGTCTGGGTCTTTAACTTTGATGTTGGTGATGATAATGTCACTTTTAAACTAACCAATGCTGTTAAGTCTCCTATGCTTGAGCAAAATTGCTGCAGGAGGAAAATGTTTGATGAGGGGGGCACTCATTGCCAAGCCCCTCCGATTTGAGATTGAGGAGGTAATATGGTCGTGCGGGACCTTTATAAACCAGCGCTAAGCGGGAGGCAACCCGTAGTTTTTCTCTTATCTTTTTTTTCTTATTATTTTTTTCATTTTTTCCCTTTTAGAGAGTGAGAGAGCGGGAGCGTACTAACGTTAATTTTTCCTCTAAGCATAGTCCTATAGTTCATCTTGCGGCACTGAGGACATTGCCACGTTCAGCTTGGGGGAGGATTTTTGTATGTATTTTCTCTCTTTTACTACCTTTTAGTGTAGTTCTTTTGCTTTCTTAGGCCAGATTTATTTGCTTTCAGACAAAAAAAAAAACAAATATTGCTGAAAAAATACAAAAATACGATTTGACTAGATTGGTGTGATTGCTTCCCTGTGCCCATGATGTTCTTTGAAAGTATATTTGGGCTCTTTATCTGGATAGTTGGGCACTTGAGATTGTGATGCTGGAATGTGAACTCTAAATGCCTTGACCCTCAATGAGTTTTGATAATAAAGCGCTTATCTTGACTGCATACTTGAATTGGTTAGACTGTGAGGATTCATTCTTGCCAATGGATTCATTTCTATATCCATTCTGTTTTCTTGTGTGTTAGTTCCTCATTAGCTGACTGATCTTGACTTTGACATCGTACGCATTGATATCTGATGACTTGTGGCAATTGTTGTGATAGAGGCGTTCTTTTGTCTGCTTTTTGAGCCTTAAAGTAATTTTGTGATATACTTTTACCTCCTTAGCCCCGCTGAGCCTAATGACTATTTCAGGTTACTAAACCTCATTACATGCCCATGGCCCTTATTTTGATATTAATCCCAAGCCTAGCTTGGGGGAGCATATGTTTGAGTTAGTATCTGAGATAGTTTTTATGAGTTACTTTGGATGGAGATGATTGTATTAAGGTACAAAAGCTGAGAAAAAGAAAAGAATGAGCAAAATGAAATACATGTGATTATGGGATTGGAAAAAAATGCAAAGAGAAAGAAAAAGAAAGATTGAAAAAGAAGAAACGAACAAAAAGTCAAAAATTCTTTCTTTTACAAGTGCTTGCAAGAAAAAAAAAATTCATCACACTGCTTCAAGGATGAGTTTATTGAAAATTTTGTGATTTATAGAATTGGGACACTGTTATTGCTATATTCAGGTTGATACTTCTAGTAACTTGTGCTCCCCTATTCTTGGTTTTTCCACCACATTTCCCATACATAATCCATACCCATACCTAAGCCCCATTACAACCCTGAAAAAGTCCTCTTGAGCTTGCGCTTACATTGTCTATCAGATTGATGTGGTCAGTTTGTCAAGGTTAAAGAGTACGTTCGCTACTTGAGTCGACATGGTTAGATGAGTGGCATTATTACCTTTCTAAACACATGAGAGTGTGAGTGGGAAGGGTTATTATGGTTGGGATGGTGAGTGATCGGGCTATTTTTTGCCTGCCACAAAAATGTCGAGAGGAGTGACACCCTAGTGAGAGCCTTCTCGAGATTTGTATGTCATCTAAGGCAGCTGCTTTGATTGCTTATTTGGGCGATTGGCAAATAGAGTAATCTAAACAGTTGAACTTGAATTTGTGCCTGCTTGAATAATTTATGAGCCTTATAAAAGATTTTGATCTCTTGTTTCATATATAAAGGCGTGAAGCAATCATATTCATGTTCATGTCTTGTTTGCTTGAGGACAAGCAAAGGTTTAACTTGGGGGAGTTTGATATGTCACAATATATATAGTTTTTAGATGCATTTGATTGCATTTGGAACTCTCTTTAGAGCATTTAGGTGCATAATGGAATGAATTACGTAAGTTGTGCTCTACTACTCCCCGTTTGCTGTTTTGATCATTTTCAGGTTACTTTGATGCAAATTGATTATGATTACCTAAGATCAAGCCTATTAATCATTGAAGATGAAGATATCTTGCACAAGGATCACAATGCATCATTTCGGGACAATTTCGAGTTAGAATGAAGCAAAGAGTTGGTGAAAGAAGTGTCAAAACTGACACCTGTTCACTATTTTGGCCATAACTTTTGATATACAATTGATAATCAAGAAATTCCAGTTGGGTTGGAAACTAGACTTCAAGGGCTTTCCAATGATAGGTCACACGCCCCAATCCGACATCTGGTTCGAGAGATACAGCCTTCACAAGTTGACGCAAAATCACTGTTTCTCCGCCCGGTCGACCGGGCGGTTTTGCCCGACCGGGCGAAATCAATTTTTCACCAAATGCAAGGAATGTTAGCCCGGTCAACCGGGCGAGAAAAGATCCAAAATCGCTTGCGCGCCCGACCGGGCGGATTTGCTTTTTTGTCGTAAGTTGTGAATCACCGTCGCCCGACCGGGCGGTTTTCGCCCGGTCGACCGGGCGGTTTCTCCGGACACGTTTTTTCGGGTTTTTTAGCCGGTTTTGTAAAGAGTATAAATAGGTTTTTAATATTTTCGTTTAGACTATCTTATTTTCTACGTTTTTTAGGGCCAAACACTTAGTTTATTCTCTCTACTTTTGTTGAACTTTTACATTGGAAGATTATATAGATCGTCGATTTCCTTTTCCATCGTTCTTCAATCATTTGGTATTCTTCTCTACTTAGTTTAATTTCATGAATTCTTTTACTTTGATTATGTTTATCGTTTTCATATCATCATGAGTGAGTAGTCTATTTCTAGGGTTTAGAGAGGGAAGCCATGTTTATACCTTTTTATTGTGATTTGATGTTCTTCAATAATTGGATTGAATTAGAATAATTCCTATTGATTTGTTATACTTGTTTAATTCATGTAATTGCGCAATATCATGAGTTATGTTTAGCTAATAAGAATTAGAATCGAAAGATCATATTCATTAGAGGTAGTTACAATAGGTAGATTTGATTATATGAGCGACCGTACTGGCATATGTTAATCTAGGAGTTGTTAATGCCTGACCAAGGATTAGCGAAATATTTCATTTATTCGAACCTCAATCCAAGTGTTGTTGAACTATATTATATTGATTAAACTGGTATAAGCATGGTGGACCGATCGATTGCCCTAGGCTTTTAATTATTTGATAAATCCCATTTTTCTGCGTTCTAGTTTATTTTAGTTTAGTTATTAATTAATCAATCATTTACTCTCTGCAAATAGTTAGATAATTGACACAAATCTGTAGAACTCCTCTCCCTGTGGATCGACCCGTATTTGCCAGTTTCTGCTAAACAAACACCGTGCACTTGCGGCATATTTTAAAACACATCAGTTATTTTACCTGTGGTCAGTTATAACAATCTCGCGGACAAGATTATCACGTCCTTGGGCCGTTGAAATAGTCCTTGCTTCTTCTTCAACATAAAGCACCACACCAAGGATATCTAAACAATAACGTGTAAAGGTCAAACTGGGTGTGTCACGAAAAGCATAGATGTATTCTAGACACTATCAACAACAACTGTATGCAAGACTTACCAAATTTTTCAGAAGGATCACAGGTTTTTGGAATTGAAGATATGGTCTGATACTCTGGCAGAACAGGATTAGCTTCAGTATTTATTGGTTGAATTACTGTCTGTCTTCCAAAGCTCATTTGGTAATCAAGTTCAGAGGAGGAGGATTTGAATTGCTCTTCTACGGGCTTTATTGGAGCGTTAGCTATTTCGTACTCCCCCTTGTACACAAAAGCTTCTTTGTAGCCTTCCACCTGATCGCCAAAAAGTGCTCCTCTCATTCGATTTCCCTGTGAACAAAAGTGCAATTGTTTAGTTTCGCATGTAAAAGGTTTTTTTGTGAATCAGTTGTGTAATTATTTTAATCACAGATTATTTGGATTAACTCAATACAATTTGATGCAGTATAAGCTATTTTCAGGGACATGAACTTTCAATATTATATTAATAAGTGACTTTTTTTTCGATTTAGCCAACTTTAATAGCTATTGTCAAGGATGCTTTTGACACGATGTATACATATTAATACAATGTTACACAAGTACATTGCGTTTTATTCCTCCAAAATATATGCATCACACTACTAATCTCAAAGTAGTTCATCCCTAATTCTGCTGCAAGTGGTGCTCTTTACATCAGGTGGCCTTGAAGATGCTTCAGCCAAAAGTCTTGACAGATTAAACACATTATAATATTCTTAGCAGAAGCTGCACCTGTATCCATTGAGCTAGATGCACTCTCAAAAGCATGAATATATTACAAATGGCCGTCATCATATATAATATTAAAGGAAGAAAAATTCTGCCTACGTGTCAAGCCACCATTATTCAAAGCCTCACATTGCTCCTCGATTTCTCCTTTGCTTTTCATCAATCTGCCACGTGTCATTAGCCTTGTGATCTATTTTCAGCTCATAATTTTAGGCGTAATTGAATTCCTTTTATTCATCATTCTAGCATTTTAGGCAACAAATCAATTAGATGAACCAGTTATGTTAGGATTTTAAAATTAAATCAATTACTTGCTACATAAGTGTAACCTTTAAGGAAATAAAAATCATTTACAAAACCTGTTTGATAGCAGAAAACTTGACCAAGCAGCATATGGAGTATTATATTCCTTGATTTTCGGCTATCAAAGATTGTTTCTTCACTTTATTTTCAAAAATCCCTACTATATAATAACTTATTGTATATTTGTGGTACTAAAGAATTTGTATAAATGAAATTGTCAATCAATGTTTTTTAGTTTTCTAATTAAAAGAAAACTTCTTCGTGCATTTTATCATGACATTAGTTACATCAGTCACTAAACACACGGGTCATAAGCCAGTTTTAGAAATATATTTTTAATTACACGATATGATTATAAAAAATTAAATCATGAGCTAATATTCAACCATGATTTTAGGAGAAACATCCTAAAATCTGAAATTTATAAAATATTCCCCCGCATTTTAATGTTTTTTGTTTCATTTACGTACCTATTTATAGATGTATATATCACGATTAAAAAGATTGTTTAAAATGTTGTAAAAAATGATTTTTATATATCATGTATAATTTTATATTTTATATTATTTCAACCTTAAATGCATGAAATCTGATTATTATGGTTATAAATTGTAAAAAATAACTACTTAAAAAAACAATTCCCATGCATTATGCACAAGTCCAAATCATATCTTAAACGTATAACTTCTGGCCATAATGTAGATGGACAGGCGGAAAAATAGTAAATACTAAAAATTTATTTTGTTGGGAAATTTATAGTACGAAGTGACATGTGTTTCTTGTGTAACTTTTAGTAATATAATATAGATCGTAATCTACATAATATATATGACTTTACACAAGATACCATGAAGTAAAAAAACAACTATTAGATGTAATTAAGTATACCTAAAATAGTATTGAACTTCAAACATATTGAAAAAAATATATGAAAAATTATGCATATAATCTACAAGGGTCTAAAGCAATATGTTCAAAATGTAATTTTTCGACAAGTTAAAAATAATGGTTTCCAACTATTATATCTAGATGAATAATAAAATTTATTGGTAAAAGCGGTAACTTTTAATCTTAAATGGATCACTTCTGGATTAAGAAAACTGATGTATTTATGACAAAAAGTTACCTCCATGTAATAATAACTTATTGTATATTTGTGGTACTAAAGAATTTGTATAAATAAAAAATTCAATCGATATATTATTAGTTTTCTAATAAAAAAAAAAACTTCCCGTGCATTTTATCATGACATTAGTTACATCAGTCACTGAACACACGGATCATAAGTCGATTTTAAAATATATTTTTAATTACACGATATTATTATAATAATTCATGAGCTAATATTCAACCATGTTTTTGTTCAAAAAAAAAAAAAATATGTCACACCATGACTATGATCAGAGGTTACATATAACAAAAACAATAACAACTTAATCTTTAATCCCGAAGTGGTCTAGGTGGGATAATATGAATTATCATAACAAATCATATCCACGACCAATACATACTAATTTTTTTTTTTTTAAAAAAAGAGTTAAGGTCTGTTCTCTTTAGCATAAAACAACTGAACTGAATTGAACTGAATTGAATTAAATCATAACTAATAATAATTTAGGAATTGAACTGAACTGAAAATAAGGTGGGGAGAACAATACCTTAAAGTGAGAGAAGTAAGACAAGAGACAATATATAAAACAAGAAATTAAATGAGGTAAAAAAAAGTGAAAACCAACATATAAGGGTCGGTTCACTTCAGCTTATTTTGACAAAACTATGACGATATAAGTTCGAAAAAATTTAGATGATTAGGTGATCCAACGGGTTGCCAACCCTCTAATTATTGAAATTTCCTCGGCCAATAGTACATTCAGACATTAATTTTATGATTGTTCTCTCTCCAAATTATTGTATATATATTAATATTATTACTTTATTGTGTCTAAGAGGGTTTAACCTTAGGATCACTCAAAATTTTCCCACGCTCTTACATTCAAATGAAACAAAAATTATGAATACATCCACTTATGAACTTACCTTGATATTAATTTCATTTTTAAAGAAAATTCACACTTTGAATTCGGCCCATTCTATATAAATTTTCTAAAATAAAGGATTAGCAGAGAGAGTGAAACATGGCCCATGTGCTCAAATTATAAAATATAGCTTTCTTTAATGAGTTTCGAGACACTAATTGAGAAGGTGAATCAACAAAATGAGTTAATTATATATCAAAAGAGGGATTTATAAGTATTCAATTTTAGTTGGTCTATAAGAGAGTAAAAGTGTTGTTGAAAGATCAGAAGTTATCGAATTAGAAAAGTTGTTAATTTGCCTATGCCCTTTGTTTTATTGACAACTTCTTTTTTCTTTGATGTAAAAGATAATATTGAAATGTAAATCATATGGGGAACTTATAAAACACACATACATTATACAAGTACTGTGTATTTATATTTGTTTACTATACAAAATTATCATTTTCTAAACTATTCTTAATATTAAAATTGTGGTGGCTTAATATATTCTAAAATTATTTTAGAAGAAACTAATGAGTAAGGATTATTTCAAGTAGCAACAGGGAATAAGGTATTTAGGCAAAAAAGTAAAGTGGGAAACCCCGTATGATACTCATTACGTCAGATGAAACGGGGAATAAGGCATGATACAATATATTATCGAAATTGTGGTAATTTCAGGTAGCAACGGGCAATAAGGTATTTATACCCGATATAGTATTTATTCCGTCAGTTGGAAAAAAATTTCTTATGATGTTTAAAAAAAAACAGTTTTTTCGGCCGTGTGTTAAAAGTCAATGACAATCCCTATCACATGGTAGGTTTGTATCCCCGGAGACCAGTTCTTAGTCATGGCTAATTTTATGTAGCCATTTATTAGTCACGAGTAAAAATTGACTAATAGTACTAATTTATGAGAAAGAACATGGGAAGTCTAACACTTTAAGGCCATTTCGAGTAAAAAATGAAGACTGTAATGTGGAGAGGGTTTCTAAGACAATTGACCCCTAAGTGCTTACTGGGATAAGACCAAGTTCGTGCAACTTTTCTCCCTTTTCGAAGCAGTTGAGATCATTAATTTACCTTTGTCATCTCAACCCTTAGATGATGGTTTTGTGGGGCTACACCAAAATTGGTATATTATACTTCCTCCGTTTCAAAATAAGTGCAACATTTGCATAGTGTTTACTATTCACAGTTTAAACTTTAATTAGCTTTGGTGATTTACATTTTAGGAAAAACATAGTCATGTGGGATCTTGTTAGATTCGTCTGAATGTAAATTTTTTTAATATCAACTTTTTATAATTTTTACTTATTGGTAATTGAAGATATTAACGGTTAAAATAATGCATTGGCAAACGTGAAAACAAGAAGTGTTGCACTTATTTAGAAACAGAGGAAGTATTAAATCATGTCATCACTTTATTAATTTTTCAAAGAATTCCCATACATAAGTTATTAGCGGTTCAATTGTATCGAAAGTGTGAAGAAAATATGGAATTCCAAAGTTTCTCTTAAGGTGTTGTTGGCTTTGCTTATGACTATGTTATACAACCTCCGTTCTTTTTCTACTGCAACAATTGAGTACTGTTCACGTTTGCCAATGCACTATTTAAACTATTAATATTTTTAATTACTTTTTAGTAAAATTATACAAAAATGATATTCTGAAAGTATATATCGAGACGAATATAATCTAACAAGACCCCACTGATAATATTTTTCCTTACATAAAAATCATAATATACAGTGAAAGGTTATGATGGTGAATGGATAATGTAAAAATCTCATTTTGCAATATTATAGAAATAGAACGGAGGGAGTAACTTCTTAATAAATTTCGTTTTGCACTAAAAAGAAGTCTTCCAAAACATATGAGTATCATGTATATGTTAAACAACTTTATAATTAATATAAAAGTGTATATCTCTTAAACATAATTTTTTATCAAGTTAACGTAAGAATCGTTTACACGTTTTCATTGTAGCTGATATATAACAACTAAATAGTTCCCGTGCATTATGCACGGGCCTAAAACCTAGTCCAATATAAAGGGTGGAAATGTCTCTCCGGCTTCATAGTGAGCTATGTGGGCCTAATCAATTTGAATTGTCTCCTTCCTAAAGTTGCAGTGATGACAATAAAGCTAATTTTTAGATAACAAGGAAGAAACAAATCATAAACCAAACAGCATCAAGTAGATAATACAACCTTGTAAAAGCTCGAACATAACAAAAAAGATTGCCCTCCAATATGTTTAATGATGGCGGGTAAGGTATCTAATTGTGCCAATAAGAGGTAGTGTTGAGAACTATCGGATATATTTTGACATAAAGGAAGCACCATAGAAACCCTAAGTAACAGCTAGGTCTTTTCACTTCAAAACTTGAGAAGTAATATTTAATACTCATATATACATGGAGTCCTTGCAGTGCAATCTCCATTTCTTAGTGAATTTGGTCTTTGCTAATTAGAGTTTCCCTCATTATAAAAGAACACCCAATTTTTCTAATTTTGCAAATTTTAGAAAGTTTTTCCTATTTGCTCCCCTCTGTTTTGTCCGTCTCACTCATTTACTATAGCTGAGTTGATCTAATAAAGTCTTCCTACTTTGTGTTTGTTTTTCATCAAACAAATCCTATTCTAAAAGTGCTCTCATGATAAATTTTATCACTTCCTGAACTACACTATATATTTGTTTTCTTGAAAGAGCTCATCTCTCCCTCTCCTTCCCTCTTACTATGTTAGAGAAAATTTTATGAAGTGCTCTAAAAATCTACAAAGTGTTATTTTCTCAAGTATACTCTTAAATGGTTGCTTAAAAGTGTTATAATCTCTTCCTTCCTTTCCACGTAAAAGTGAAATTAATGCAAAGGGCTAAAAGCATAACCGGTGAGCTCTTCAGGATTCAAAGCATAGCCGACCTTCGATACGGAAGGAGCAAGTGAGCAAGCCATTGTCGTCCCTTTAGATCCTTATGAAACATCTTTAAAAGCTACTTACATTGTTCTTGGACCTACTATAGATATTTTTTGGATACTAAGGAAATTGCCTATGAAATTTTCAACTAACCCTTGTCAGACATACAAAAACCAAATAAAGAAGTTTCAGCTATTTAATCATTGATTAATATGATTGTCATTACATGCTCAACCAATTGCAAACATTTACGAGAATCATAAGCAAATATAAATGAAGCATCTTAGACAATATCTTTCTACATAATTGCTTTCTAACCTATATCAAATTCTATACAAGGACTCGTCAAAAATATATATCAGCTTAAGTCACTAACTGAAATCAAGACTGTGTCATATCAAGCAAGGTTATCCAAATATATACATACAATCAAATTAAAAGAGCATTCTTCCCCGATAGATAATGTAGTTTTTTTTTTTGTTAAGGAAGAACAACTAATATCACAGCAAGAAAGAAAGTGAAACTACAAGTCATACCTTATTACCTATTTTGCTTCACAGTTTGATAGACAAATGTAGAAGTAGTTAGTAGCTTAGAGGTGCAAGTCAGAGACGTTGGTTTGGATAATATGATATGGCATAAGATACCACCTACATTCTTCTAAGAATTGTCACTGCATATAGTTGGTTTTTTTTACTTAGGTTCCACCATTTTCCTTCAATAGCAAAAATAGAAAAGAAGAAACCTCGATCTTTGATTAGCATATTAAACAATTACAAGTCTTTTGTATGAACTCCTAAAGCATAAACATCATTTCAAATCCATTATGACCACCTGGAAACTCTATTGTCTACAATTTCCTTATCCTTTCTTGAGATATGAATTCCAAATTTCCCTCCTCTATGGACTCCATTCCAATGTGCATACTTTCGGTGTATGCCTGGCAACATTGTGATGGAGTATCTCAATATCAAAAAAGACTAAAATGCAAAAATGGCCCATAACAGTAATACCTGATGTATTGGCCACAGAAGATGACCCTCTAAAGGTGTTCATGTATTAGCAGATTTATATGTATAGGTAAGTTTAAGTGTTCCTTTTGAATGAGGCATGCTACAAATAATGATATTGTGACATTTGCTAAGTGGGAATTACTATAAATTAAACTCATGGTGGATGATATCAATGAGTAATCAAAATGAATGGTTATGCGTTATTGGATAAGAAAGATAACAAAGAAGTGAGAGGGTCAATACCTTGTCATCTTCTAGAATAAGATTTTGGTAGAGTATGCCTTTTTTAGGAGAGACCTTAGCTCGACCTTTTTCAATTACCTTGACTTTGACTTTGTAAGCCTTGCTGCTACTGTTTAATTCATCTAAATAAACACGTTCAGGCTTCATCTTGTAATTCCTAATAAAATGAACATGTAATGAGTGAATATAGTATTAGGGGGGGGGGATTTGAGTATTATTTGCAGGCTAAGGCTATCTTTCAAGAGAATGTTAATTGAATGCTAGGTATGAAATAGGTCTAGTGAAAGGCATAATACATTTATTAGCTAATTAATCTACTATTTAATCATTGTACCATTTAGAATAATTACCTCATGGCTCATATAGTAATAAACTCTGAGTTTTGTATTAGTGAGATTATGAAGCGTAACTATGATTTATCACCCAAACATCTGGTAGATATATCTATAAGAGTAACATCAGTGTCTATATTGATATAGTAACCAATATTTAAAATGCTGAAAAATAATGTTGATGCTGCAAAAGTGTTTAATTACCTTAAAACCATTTAAATTTTGTTAATCTTACAGTAGTTGTTCAAGGTTCTTGATAACTTTGTTTTAGTTTTTATTATACATGAAAAGAGAGAGTGAACTTTTAACAGTTGACAATAACATCTAGTAATTAACTATAGCATGTATCACTACAATAAGAAGTTTTGAAAGCAAAGCACATGAAGGAGGTATCAAAGATTATCTAAGTTGTCAGTTAGAAATATATTTTAGGCAACCTGTGCATTAGATGCATGGCATATTATTTTCTATTGTACTCAAAGCAAGATCATGAGGGCATTGAATAGATTCTATGCTATGATGCGAAGGATGGGTGCAGCAAACAAACATACAAAATTTGAGCATAGCTACAAAAAGGGAGGCAAGGAAGAAGAATGTAAGTGAATATACCTTCTGAGCTCGTGTAACTGTCAGATAGGATGAGTTTGGTGGAGAAAACAAAGCCTTTGAGCAGCCTCTAATGTTGTTTAAGGATGGAGAAGTTCAACTTCAAGAGTGATAAAAGCTTCTCTAAGCTGTAGATATGTTTATACAGGCTAAGTTGTGGTATTAAAACAGGTAGATTTAGTGGGTCACAATCAACCAAAAAAAGTACATGAACAGTTTGTTGAGTACTTGTAAAGCTGAAAAAAAGGATAAGCATGCTCTTTACCTGCTACAGCCATACCATAGTTAGTATGCTAGTCAATCAACCTCTTAGATATTTCCATGTGACTGTCCTTCAAAGATTTTTCTGGATTTCTTCTTCTGAAGGACCATCCGGATTTCTAGGGGTAGTGGGAGTTATTTTTAGGACCATGGAAAGTACATAACTGTGAAAGTAAATAAAATAATATGTTTATGCTTTAAAGTTGCACCCACTTGATGTTCATAATCCAGACCATCTATCATAGCTTGTTAATTTATATGTGTATATTTTGTACTGTTGTTATAAGTTGTTGTTAATTTATATGGCAGAAGAAATTTAAACTCTTAAGTAAGAACATTATAAACTAAGGAGAGGCATGCTTCTTTTAGCCAGTTATTAGGAGATTGTGACCTTAAAACAGAAGATTTTATCTTATTGTGCACATAAATAATCTCATTGTGCACTCATATACATTATGACAGCATTTTAGCTGTTTAGAATTCATATAATTCAACTTATTAACAAGCAGAACCTGAAAAGTAATGATATATAGTACTAATAATATATATTGAAACATTGAAACAAATCAAAACATAAAATAAATCATAGGCTACAATAATGAACCTAGATTTAGGAACAAAATTCATAACAACCACAACCAAAACAATCACAATTCAAAAGTAATTATGAATAATAGCATATAACAAGGTTATCCTAACATCACTAATTACCAATATCTAGAAGCTATATTTTAGTTAACCATTGATTTCCCTGCGATTATTAAGAGACATCCTATAAAAAAATTATATGTGACAGGGACAGAAACCAATCATGAGAGGAAGAGTGTAAAAAAATAATTCTTTTTCCTCATAAAAATTGACCTTCTTATTGGCTATAAATCAGACCTTTTAGCATTTAACTTTACTTTTAAAATAAAACATGCCATCAGAACAGAGAAATGAAGTTATTAGTAATAACGAGTCCTCTAAATAGAATCATAAAGTAATGGGATTTCCACAAGCCTTACATCATGAGACACTAACTACAAATTTACAAATGAATGTTACTATAAAATGACAGTGTGAAACCCATAATCATAAAGAGAAACTTATCCATCTTCTTTTACTACCATTTTCTCTCAATGGATGTATTGCACTTGTATCTCTACAACTATTCGTTTCTTAGTTAATCCAATTCTCTTTGGTCATCTCTTCATGAGCATTCTCGAGACAAGGATGGATAAGGATAGATAAAGTTGAAAAGGCAGAGCTTGTGAATGAGCATGAACCACATAAAAACCAATCTAGGTCTATAACAATCTGTCGGTCCATAAGTTTCCAGGACACTCTACCAACTCATGACAATTCAATTGGACAAACACAAACTATGCGTGCGTGTTCAGCATCACAATTGGACGGGACAGGAGACAACAAAAATAATTATCTCAAACATGTAGAACAGAACAATGGTCCAGTAGTAAGACAAGAATAACAAATAGCTCTCTTGTAATTCCAAACACAGGAAACACCCTTAAGGAGGCTTAATCGATAAATTTGGCTACAATCCTGATTACTCAGATATGATTCTAAAGTGAAAGGCATTAGGGGCAGTTAACGAAACTGTAATTGTTTGGCATAAACAAAGTAAAATCCAAGAGTAACATATTAAATAGTACATAAACTACATTTATCTTTTTCTTAGCAACACGCAAAAAATATTCTACTACTTGTATGAACACGAGAAGGGTAAGGTAGACTATATTAAACACACACACACACACACCCCTTCCCCCGTGGGATTAATACCAGGTTGTTTCTGTCATTTGAAAACACATTCTACCAAGCAGCTCAGTTAATTGCACAGCTTACGCATAGTCAAAGGATAGATCTTTACATATTGCTCTAAACAACCTTGGTGCACCAAATTTAGTTGTAAAAAAAAAAGAATAATTTGTTCCTTGTCACATACTATATCATTAAGTTCAGCATAAGCACAGTCCAGCATAAGCATGGTAAAAAAAGAAAGTCAACAACGATGAATCAACTCACTTGATATTTCCTCTTTGGACAAGGTTTAAGAGGACAATCAAGGAGCCCACCAAATATAACACCCTTTCTATTTCTGATAATCTGGAACATGAACAACATTTCACATCAGTCATTGAGTAATAATTTGATATAATGTACCTCCAGGACAACTACTTATTTCAGCCTTACTAATAAGCTAAGACCCGAAAGCACTTTTCCGTATCAGAGCGCAAAGTTAGATACCATGTTTTAAAATACTACCCTTCAGATGAAAGAGACAAGATGAAACTACGATGAAGTCAGGAAAGCATTCACAATTCGTGAGGAGCATTATGGAAAAAAGAAGAAAAGTAAGTTACCTATAAAGCAATACTCATTGACAACCTTTCACAATATTAGAAAGGGAAGAAAAATATCAGTGTAGTCCGTGCCTAAACAACATGATAGATCAACATTGATATTTTAGCAGTCAAATGTCCCTAGATTTTATGTTGTAGCGAGATATATCATACAGATTCAACTAAGAGAGAACTAATGACCGCATACTTTTATCATAAAGGAGGAATGTAACTCTTCACCTGGAGTTATTATTCCTAACTGTTTTAGCATTTTCAAATGACTTAAGAATTGAGTTCGACTGTTTTTCAATCGGTTACCACAAATGAACTTCTTATGACATTATAAGAAAAACAAAAGAAATACAAGCATAAATATGTATAATCATACTTCAAGAACTTGTTGCTCAATTGTGCGTGCTTCAGTTGAAGAATGACCTCCCATTAAAGCAATGTATTGCATCAGCAGCTTGGTAGCCTAAGTTGTACCAGTTCCACTTTCGCGACTTACAAGAATGGAGTTGCTTTTCCCCTCGTTTATCATAGCCCTATCAAAAAATTAATTCATGTTAGGCACTTACATAAATAAAATGGAATATTATGTGGCGAATATTACATTCAAGCAACATCAGCAACTGCAAAAACATGAAGGCTTGGCTATCTCGATGGTGCCCCTTTGTATTGTTGCATCATGTGAGAATCATATAGATGAGGCAGTCTTTGAAATGGATTTATGACGATGAGTATATTTCCGGTATTACTTTTCAATCAAGATCATATGCAAATCAAGATCCCTAATCAACACAATTAGGTTATTACTTTCCAATTGAACCAAAAAAATTCAAGCAAATAACAAAACCCAAATTGGAAAACAAAAATTAGGTCAAAATCCAGAAAAAACGAAAAAGAACAAAACCTTCACTTAGATCAATGGCTTCAGCTGTTTAGAATTCATATAATTCAACTTATTAACAAGCACAACTTGAAAAGTAATGATATATAGTACTAATAATATAAATTGAAACATTGAAACAAATCAAAACATAAAATAAATCATAGGCTACAATAATGAACCTAGATTTAGGAACAAAATCCATAACAACCACAACCAAAACAATCACAATTCAAAAGAGTGAGAAATTGGACTTACCGGTTTTTTAGCAATTCGCTTTGTATCTTTATCTGGCATTCTTCTGAATTTTTTAGGCTTCCTTCAACTGGAAAAAATAATCAAGATACAACAAATAAAGGCTTAACATGAACAAGTCAAGGCAAGAATGAGTCAAAGATACCTGGGAATTGTGATTTTTTGAGCAATTGAGAAAAGCGGAAGCCATCTTTTGGATATATACTGGTCACATACGTAGGCTAAACCGAGAAAATCAAAACGTGGTAAACAGCAAAAGGAAGTCGATCAATAAGCTACTTATCTTAGTTAACTATCTGAATGACCAGCCTTTGTGGTTGCATAAGCAATAGCACAGAATAATAGTTCGTTTACTATAACAAAAGAAATGATGATAACATTATCAAAAGGTGCATGTACAACCACATCTAGCATTACAGAGGAAATGTACCAAAAGCAGACCCGTTATCATTTTAGTGAGCCTATGAGTGTCATTGATGCGGCATGATATCTGCAAAGACCACAAAGGCAAGTAAGCATTTGACTGACCATATACCCTGAAGTTTGTTTAGTTTCCAGATTAGATTATGGAAGCTGTGTGAAATTCCTAGTTGGTTGTTAATCTTGGGAGACTATCCAAGACTTAATGCAGGTTACATTTGACCAGTCATTGAATATAATCATAATGCAGAACTCAGTAAATATGATTTAAGAGAGGACATACCTGTAGATGGTGAACATCATATAATGCCAGCCATTTTGAGACTGTCATAGGATATCATGTTTTTTACATAGGTCTGAGAGCGATGTAGTGGATCAGTTTTTGATATGACCTTAACGTTGGCCGCTCGCCTAGCACGTGACAGTGCAACATATAGTTGGCCATGGGAAAAACATGGTCGAGGGAGATAGACGACAACTTGTGATAGTGTTTGCCCCTGGGACTTGTTAATTGTCATTGCAAAGCTGAGTTTGATAGGAAATTGTTTCCTTTGAAATTGGAATGGATAATTTGCTGAGGCGGCTGGCCGCAATTTAATCCGTGGTATAAGGACGTGTTCTCCTTTGTGGTGGCTGGTTGTTATAACACATTCAATTATGTTGGGGAAGAAACGTTTGCATATAAGACGTGTTCCATTGCATAACCCAGCAGAAGGCAAGATATTATGGAGTAATATGACTGGGCAATTTTCCTTCAGCACAAGTTCATGTGGGCTCATTCCACCAGGACAAAGCTTGTTTATAAATTCAGTAGGATATATTGCACAGTTATCATCAAGAATTGTATCAAAGCTCTTATAAATGACAGCTTGTACAGGGAACTTCTCCATAAGGACTGAATTAATTGAATCGGCATCATCATTTAGGGGAGTTAATATTGCCCTTGTTGTGAATATATCAGTTGTGAATTTGTTCATATCAAGTTCAGGGAATGCCACTGAGGTTATCTCATTTATAGGATCTTCATTTTCCCTGGGGTTGCTAACAATTTCAGATGGCAGCAGAACGAATCCATTTTCTTCTGTTTGCAGTTCTCCATTCCCTAGTGAAAGGAGGAAAGATGAAAATGTAGGGTCTTCTCTAGCTCGAATGTTCTCTGTGAGCCTAAATTTGATAAGTTTAGGCCAAAGCACTGAACTCACTAAGCTAGCATTAACAGCTTCTCTTTGTGATTTCCTGGGCACAACGGGCAATACTTGTCGAAAATCTCCCCCAAAAACAATGATCTTACCTCCAAAAGGCAGAGTTGCATCACAAAGGTCTCGGAGAAGCATATCCAGTGACTCGACATTTTCCTTCCTTGCCATTGAAGCTTCGTCCCAAATTATCAAACTTGCTGCCCGTATCAATGCAGCTAGGCTACCCTGTTTAGGAACATCACAGGCTAGTGAAGCATCTGAATCAATGGGTATTTTGAACCGAGAATGTGCAGTTCTTCCAGAGGGTATGTTAGATGCAGCGATACCTGAAGTGGCAGTAGGGAGGACTATCTGATTCATTAAGCGAACTTTAGCGTAGAGCGCATTGTATAAGAATGTTTTGCCTGTTCCACCAGGGCCATCTATGAAGAATGCACCAGGTTTTTGCTGTTTAACATGGTGGATTATTACATCAAATGCTTTTTGTTGTGCTAAGTTGAGTTTCAAACGACAATCAATGCAATCTTGCGGTATTGGTGCATCCAGTGCATCGACAATATCCTTTGTCCTCCGCAACTCATCATCTTCTTGACCTTGTAAGTGTTCCAACCCAAATGCTTTAAGTGACTTACCCATGGCTTCCAAATATTGCTCAACTGGTCTAGCAGTAAGATGCCTAACCTTCTCTGGGAAATTAGGAAATTTGTGGCTAAAATCTTCTGAGAGGGCGGCATAGTATTTTAACCACAATGCATTTGGGTCACTTGGTTGGCAAAAAATCAGGACAGTTGAGAAAAGGCGACGGACAGCAGGAGGCATTTGCACTTCACATGCCTCAGCTAAGCACTTATCAATTGCATCATCTTCTTCTAGCAACCTGAGCTTAATAGCTGCTTCTTGAAAAGATGCACATCTATACCCATCAACTGTTAAAAGGTCTTCAAATGACCGTGGCCCTCGTACATTTAGAAGCAACAATCTCAAAAAATATCTTTCTCCTTCTGTTGGACCTACAAATGTGAGCCTACCAATGACAATCACCTTATTTTTCCTCTTAGCCCATTCCTTCGAAGAAAGATCCCACCTATAGTACTCTGTGAATTCGCCATATAAATAATTTTGTGCACCTTCAATTGTGGCATTGGCTTTAAAAAAAGCTGTGAGGGGAGTTCGAGAGCGTTTGTCATTCAAAACAATGCTATCAAGTTGTTCATGAGGCCTTACTTGGACTGTTTGCATATTAGGTAAATGCACTGGGAGGGGCATGACAGGTGGGTGCATTTCAAAAAGGTCGAATCCAAAAATGCGCCATGAAGCTTCACACGCAGAAACCCATCTCCCTGACTGGTAATGCTCTATCTCATCGATAGTGTCAACCCCACCTTTCCGCTCAACATTGAACGAGATCTTGTCATGCCCCTTGTAAACGTACTTATATAAGTACTTCACTGCTTCAATTGTCGAGCATACTTCTACATTTAAATGACAATCAAACAAGGCTGAAAGATAAGGGTTATATGGTATTACCCATCTGTTATCCAATGTTGCTTTGCGTATAGAAGCGCTGTCACCAGTATCCCGTCTCCTGTACATCGGATAACCATCACCATTGTTTGTCGTCTCACTGCGAAAATGTTTTGGATATCCATATTTGCAAGATCCCTTGCTCGTTAGATGCTTCATACATGGACACTCGGGATTCAGGTGGCCACACGGGCCATGCATCATGTGCTTCAGAATACTTTTCCTAAGGCGAGGATTATCTTGTGGTGGGATTTCAGCACAAATGAATCTATCATAATTAATTAGATTTTGTCATTTATTGGATAAATATGTTTAATAGAATTGGAAACAAAACACTTGATTAAGAAGCATTCCTGTGCAAAATATGCAGTGAACGTATGAAAGATGAAAGGAAATCGGGAAAATGTTATTGTTTATGTTTTTGTCGAAGAAAGAGCACGAGGTAAGTATGTATGCGTTTTTTCGAATATAACTATCCTATTGAGAGCCATTTCTATTGACGTTCTTTAGAAGTATTAAATAAGCAACGTAATTTAATAATCATTAAACTAATGCTCATCACAATTATTAGGTTAGTATATAAGTAGATTACCTATCAAAATCTGCTGGACATTTAATCTTGAAGGCGGGCTTCAAAATGATGAGCATGTGGGCATGTGGCAGACCTCGTTTTTGAAATTCAACAACATAAACAATTGCAGCAACATCTCCAAACACTTGTTTTTCCATAATATGTTTCTTCAATGCTAGCAGCTTGGCACGAAAAATCCTTGCAACCAAATCTGGGCGATTATGAGCTTCTTCTCCAGCAGCCAACTCATTTTTGATCTCTGGCCAATTTACATTGCATGTCATTGTGATGAACAAATCAGGCTTTCCATAGCGCTGCACCAAAGACATTGCATTTAAATATCTCTTCTTCATGTCTCTAGGTCCTCCGAGGAACGAAGGTGGCAATATAACTCTGTGGCCAACATTAGCTGCACTGTTTTCTCCGCTTTGCAGTGTATCAAGTATGCCTTGGTATAGATCTGCTCTGATGGTTTCTTGATTGTAGCGGAAAAAATCCAATCGCGTGTTTTCAATTTTCACATACATGTCTACAATATACTGCTGCAGGCATCTTCCAGCCCTTAGAAGCATGTTATTAGGTCGATGTTGGAGCTTATACGCATAATATTCTCTGCATGAAATTTGCTTTTGAAGCCTAGATCGGCCTTGAGACGCACCTATTTAGTAAAAATTATAACACAGGTCAGTATTTGATTAATACTTACCATGGATACATTACAAATGAAGGAAATAAAGAACAGGAAGGCCATACGTGAAGCTTCTTCCATTAGCAAGGCGTCAGCAGTGTGCACAGCACAAGAGGCAACGGGGTCTTGTTGCGTAGCTATTTGGGTCCGACCTCCATGTGACATTCTTTTGAGTCCTTGGCTCCACCCACAATCCCCACATGGGAACAAAAGGGGATATTGGAGCGGATCATAGCACCCATAATAGTGCATGATCCTATGCGAGGTATTAGATCTTCCAGATACAACTATATATGGACCGTTAGACTGGCTTGAGGAAGTGCTCTCTAACCATATGGCAGCCACTTCATCAGATGTAGGGGCATTATAAGTTCGCTGGTCAAGCACAGTATTTTTGTTTATAAGTATTTTAGTGTCTTCGTTAATTTGGATTCCTTTCAAAGATCGGAAAAAGTGGGCATAAGGGTTTTTTTGGGTGATATTAATGAGTATATCTATTATATCTTGTCTTAATTCTGGGAAACAGCCAGCACGATATTCAGCTTCATGTTGGGCATCATAAAAATATAATTGTAAATATTTAGGATTTTCATCATTAGGCAGTAAATTAGGTACAAAGTGATACAATTGTCCATGTAATTTAAAGACATATATTCCTTTTTGTGTTTCTGCACCGTAGTTGCCCCCAAGTGAGCTAAAAGCAAACATGTTATTATATATGCGCGCATATTTCCTGAAATGTAAGGCATCTTCTTCCATAGAAGTGAAAAGCCTTACAAGTTCGGGGGGATATTCATTAGAAACCAAATCAATTTCTCCATCACCACAACAGAAATGCAACGATTCATATGCAAATTTTTTAGCACTACATTTTGGGCAGTACTGAGGTTGAGGCAATTTGAATGGTTCTAGTGGTAATGGTTGCCCAATTACTGCAGCAGGGACTTCTGATGTTTATGCAGCAATAATTAGAAGCAGATCATCTTAGGGTGTCCATTGAATTTAATTTTGGGATGTACGCACACTTACTTTCACGGTTTGTTATGGGATGCCTTATCCGCGGTACTTTAGCTTGTCGAGTCCTACCTTCTCCTGTACAACTATGGAATGCACACCTAGGTGTAATTTTGCTGACAATGGTTTTTCATAAACAGAACAGGCTCACTAATCTGACATTACCTAGTAGAACCAATTTGAGAGAGAGCATGAACAACTCTTATGCGTTTGCTAGCACGGGAATAACTTGTAAATTTATCTGCCATTTATGATGACAGGGATCAATTAGTACACATAAAGATGAAGATGGGACCTTAGAGATATGCAAATTAAGGTAGAAAAGGTCCTGTGAACAAGAGAAGTGGCAGCGTAAAATCAAGTTACCCATGCTATTGTTGAATAGGTTGTATTTGTGATTGGACGCTGAACCTTAGGTGTAGTATCGTACCTATATCACATGTATAGCGATAAATTTTTTGTTACTATTAATTTATGAAAATTAGGGAGTTATAATATGGTAATTAGGTCATAAAAGTAATTATGGACACCCTTGTAGTGCCGTTTTGGCTATAGGGACACCTTGGGTGATAGGCAAGCAAGAGTCTTACATGTAAGAAACATAGCAAAAGAAGATTTAGGAAAGCAAGGTCATAATGCTTTTCAACTGTATTACCATAGTACCAAATCACAATAACGACTTCTAGCTCTTCAAGAATTGATGAAGAACTCATTTAGGTAAACAGGGAATGGAGCAAATACCTACAGAACATGGGATTAACAGATATTTTTTAAAAGAAATTACCTCAACTGGATGTGAATGATACTTGTTGTGCAGACTGCAGTATATAGATCATCTTTCTGTGGTTACAATGTCAGGTTGACAGACATTAGAATAGGATTTAATATGCTTACAAAAAGAAGAAGGTAAAGTGAAGATTTAGCCATTAGATATATCCATCACAGCACAAGACCAGTGGCATATAGGAATCGTGATTTAATAAACGCATACAGTTGAAAAGTAGATTTAGAAAAGCAAAAGGCATAAGCAAAGTGCAAAAGTAGTGCCATTTCATAAGTTGTGGAGAATTACAGCTCAGGCTACAATACATAGACTTACAAAGTCGCGACAATGCGCTCACATAGGCAAGAAACATAAAAGGCAACATTAACAACTATCATTGCCAACGACAAACAGCTAACAACCCTACTTTACAAGAACTTGCTGCACGGCATTATAATTTAAGCACTCTTACACGCCGGTAGAGGTTTTATACCCTAGGTATGACAAAAGGGAACTACATAAATGCAAAAGGTTAGTTCCTAATAAGATAAGAGTGGCTTATATATACATCTCAGACAAACTTAGAACGCTTGAAAACAGTATCAAGCTCTGGTAGAGTCATGAAGTCAAGTGGGAGCTCAGTTCCAGAGGGAGCAACAACAGAAGGATTTGCAATTATTGGATGTGGTTTGCGTTTTTTAGGAGGGAGTGGAGAAGATACAGTGGAGGGTATTTGGAACGCAGCACCTCGAGGAGTGAGGCAATCCTGCTCTACAAGCAGTAAAGAGGGTTCTAGGCTTTCTTTGATTCCCAAAACACGTTCCTTCTGGTTCAGATAACTTTCCCTTGCAAGGGTGCACATCAGAGCATCAAACTTATTAGTTGTAGGATTGTAGTTTGCATTGACAATTTCCAAGTTGTAAGCACTGAGGCAGTAGAAAAGTACTTTCTTTGCAAGGCTTTGTTTTGCTGCAGCAAGTGTACAACAACAATCACCAAAGATGCATTCATATGCAAATTTACTTTTTGGAGGTGTCATTGTGAGCCAAGAAGTGTATTGTTCAGGGTTGTGCTCAATTGTTTCAATAGGAGTGCATCGAATAGCAAGTGTTCTAAACACAACTCGCAATATTGACATGAAATCAACGGACACATACTTAGAAGAACCCGATTCATTGTCAGACAAGGGTTCATGCAAGGCAATCTTTGGTAGACCCTTTTCAATGCGATCTAATTCTGCCCGTTTTAGGTTGTACAAAGTAGCACAACGGTCAAACATTTGTCTCTTAATAGAGGTGACATCTTCAACATAAACTTCATATTTCTTCATAAGGTCATGGACAGTTTTTTGTGCAGCCTTTTCGCATGACTCTTCCACCTTCCCAGCCTCCCCGCCAACATAAATGTAGGCTATTGGACCACAATCTGCCTTAACAGACACACATACATTGTTCTTAGAAGCATCTACAAACTGATAAACCGGATGAGGAAAGTGCAAAGCTGTGGTTATTCGCTCCAATAAAGGGTGGAAGGGGATGACTTGTGTAGGCACTGGATCCATAACCTGTAACGGTGGAAAGGCTGATTATTGGTTTGACAAGAACAAGTGGATGTAGGGTAACTTAAGTATGATTAGCCTATCCAAAAAACAATAAACTCTACATAGAACAATAGGCCATGAACTAATATCTAGAAAATAAAATGGAGAAGGCAGAAAGTGGTCAAGCAGGCACAAAAAAGAAACAATAATTTTCTACTGTAAAAATCTTAGCAAGGAGATTAGGTGAGCCGTTATAAATCCATTTTGTAACATTTTCATAAGCAAATTAAGGCACAAATGTATAGTTTAATAGCCAGTCAAAGGTTGTGTTTCTTATGCATATCAAGGCCCTATTCATTTAGGATTGCCTAATCCTCTAACCATTTAAGCATGTCGTATATATATACTACACCCCAACACCCTCCTTCTCTGTGAAAATACAAAGCAACATTGAAAATACTAACACAAATAACAGAAGGCAGCATGTGTTTTTTTTCCAAAAAAAGCAACAAGACAAGTTATGACATTTCTTTCTGCACCACATTCATTTAAGATCAGAAGAAGGTACCAAAAAGGCCTACAAATGTGTAAGAACATCTAGAGAAATAAAATAAACAACCATCCAAAAGGTAAAAGTATCAAGAATAACTTCTGCAAGACATGTAAGCATAGACAAACAGATACATCCACTTTTTCCAACAGTCATGCATTAAAAGCATAACTTACTCTTTCAAAAATGGTATCAATATCAACTATGACATTTCCCTTTAAGAAACCTGAGGTCAGACTTTAATACTTTAACAGTAATATGGAAGACAAGCAAAAGACAACAGATCTACAACAAGTAAGGCATAGTAACATGATTGTTGCACTTTTAGAATATACCAGATCTAAGGAGAGTAAAGCTAACATGAATGACAGCATCAAGAAGCAATAAATCTAGCTAATCAAGCATAATTCTTAACAGAATCATTCAAATATCATGTATTTAATTTGAATAATATTTAAATGGATCATGTTTTTTTTTTTTCTGCAAGAAAGCTTACATACTTATACTTTTCTCTAATCAAATATACATAAGACATTTTTTATATTAGTAATCTACCAAATAATGCACAAAGTTTAGATGTTCATATTAGTAATCAAAGCTACTTAATTTTACCATTTCCACCCAAAAAATAGTTTACTTTCAACCACAAAAGAAAGAATAAGGAAACCAAGGGTTAGTATGATCACCCCACCTTAGTTTTTTGGAGTTGCTGGAACAAAGAAATGAGGAAGTTTATGATGAGTTGATCACCCCACCTCAGCTGGCTTTCTTTTGTCTGGGTTTAATAAGAGCAGTTTTAATACTAAATAAATAGAAAGGAGCACATTTTGTGGGAAGTACGTAAAAGGAATAGTATTGGCTGTGGTAAACAGTAGCACTTCACCAAATCAGTGTGAAGAGTGGGTTGCTTCCCAATTCTAAGAAATCAGGATGTTCAATATTAACGCAACTAAGCCTTCAACTAATAGTAAATTTGCAATTAAAAGCTATCAACAGAACAAATGAGGAAGTTTATGATCAGTTAATCACCCCACCTCAGCTGCCTTTCTTTTGTGTGTGTCTATATAAGAGTAGTTTTAAATACTAAATAGAGAGGAGCACATTTTGTGGGAAGTACGGCGAGTAACAGTAGTGTCAGTGGCAAACAGTATGCCTCACCAAATCAGTATGGACAGTGCCCTGCTTCCCAATTCTAAGAAATTAGGCTCAATATTAACGCAACTAAGCATTCAACTAATATACTAATTTTGTAATTAGAAGCCAACAAGCCATCAAGAGAAGGAGAACAAACAGTTACAACTAACCCATGGGAACTGAAGAGTATTTGATTTTGGCAATTTGTAAAAGTTGAATGTTCAATATTAAGGGAACTAAATATTTAAGTGGTACCAAATTTCCAATTAGAACCCATCAACAAAAAGAAATAATTTTGCAATTTGATTTGTAAAAAATACCTTTTTTCGATTGTATTCAAATCCAGAGATGGCTTCAAAGTATCTAACGCTGCAATTATTTATCCGAGAACAACTGAGCATGGCAGAATCCATTGGCGTGTTTAATTCTCGCTGTTCTTTAATTCTCGCTGTTCTTTTCGCTGCCCTTTTTGTGGTTTGACAGAGGGAATAAGTGCGAATGATGGTAGGGGTGATTAGCCGGCGATTTTTCGCAGGTGAGGATGGTGAATCGCATGCACCAAGAAGTTAGAGAAGGGGAATGCAGATGGGGAAGGCAGAAGGAAACAAAGGAATGGAAATGGAGCTGGTGAAGTTGACGTGGGACTTCCAGGTGACAAAGCAGCCACGTGTGGGTTAATGGGCAGACAGTAATTAGAGGAAGTTGGGAGGGCAGAATTGACCATTCACTGTTACTAAGGAACAGTAGTTTGCACTTCCCACTTTTTAATGGGTAATGGATATATATGATTGAAACGATTTAACAACAACTATATAAAATAAATAAATAAACAAAACAAAGCTATAGATGTTACATTAAGATTAATAAGAACCTTTGTCAAAATTTTATGATTGGCATGTACTTGTTGAACTTGAAATACCACTATGTAATTTTCTTGTCAAGATTCTCATCTAGTTATATACCTTTTGCTTAACTGGATTATATCTTGTGTATATATAACATTATTTACTTGCATCTATTTTTGTCCCAAATCAATATAATAGAATTCAATAGATTTACTTGCGATAGAGGTGACTCACATTACGCTTAACCCAAATTTAAAAACGATCGTTATTTAATAACTGTTACAATATGAGTAAACGCAAATACTCGTAAAGAAATCAGAAATATCTGGAAAAAAAACATGCAAAAATATCAAATTTAAAAACTTGATTATTAATTATACCTAACAACTTAAAAGTTATCTCTTACAAAAGTTATATTATGATTTCAGCTTGTGCATTCAGTTCTCTCTTATTGTCTTGCACCACTGATGTTCTGTATCGTTGGCTATTTTGGCAGATGTTATATATATAGAAAATTTTGGCAGTAACTACAAATAAGGGAGTGAATGCACATAAATAAGATTCTTTAATAACATGTGATAAAAGACTCATTATAATAGTTTTGTTATATATACTTGTTTTACTTTATAGTCTTGTAGCATTGTGCGTTATATTAAAAATTAATGTAAACTAATAATTTTTAATAGTACTCACCTTTCTTTAGAGTAATTTTAGTACTTTTCATTTTCTTTTGTCGCATAATATATACCATCTACATTTTTACGATAGGAATGAACTTTCTACTTAAAGCAACTTTTGAATTTTCACCATCTTTTTACTCATCATGCATTATGTGATTTTTCATTTTATAGATTTCAATTCTTATTTTTTATTTTTTATTTTTCATCACTTCTATTAGTCAGATACTTTCAAATATGTTTGTTATTTCACATACATCGATATTTTATAACTATATGTTAATGTTCAACCATGTCACTTTTCATAAAAAATTGTCACTCAAAAATCTAATAAAATAACACTAAATATGACCATATACATTCTTAAAGCATTAAGGTTTATTCTTTTCTTTATGCGCTACCACTTTTTTGTTATATAATTGATTTGTAGTCTTGTATGTTTCACTTCAAAATTGAAGTAAATTGATTATAATACTCTATGTGTTCTATAGTAATCCTTAGACTTCTCTTTTTTTTCGTAAATACTATTTACACTTTTATTGTGGGAACAAAAGATCATTCTACCTGAAGCAACTTCTTACAACTATTAAATTTAATGTCCGGTAGACTTTCTCATTCTAATAAATACATATATCTCCATTTTCAGTTATATGTGTTAAATAATTAAATTAGAATATATCCTATAATCATATCATCCTATTATATTTAACACATTAGAAATTTATAAAATTGTGGCACCTACTTGACATACAATCATATCATCCTATTATCTTCAGTAGGTGCTACAATTTTATGAATTTATTGTGCATGTTAATTGTCCGGCGTTTCCTCATTTCTGTTGTGCATGACTCAATCCAAACAACAACAACGACAACAACAAAATGAGGAAGGTTATTTCTCTCAACTTACTCTCTAGATCATTGTATTTTCCACACTCGTTCAAAATCAGGCCTTTTCATTCTCTCTCCAAAACCACCACCACTCAGTCTCAACACTTTGTTAGTTCTCGCTCGCACACTCCATCTAATTTTTTATCTCCTCTTCATTAATGGCGGTCTTCCACAACAACTCATGCTGCCTTCCTCCCAAAATTTGTATATGATCCTAATTATCATCAATTAGATTGGATATGCATATTTAAATTTACTTTAGTATCAATTGTTAAATTAGCATAAATAAATAAGCTGATTTTTTTGTACATCATCACCAATATATATGAAATTTTTATACATCATCACTTATTAATAGATCACCAATATGACTTGTACATCATCACCCATGGAAAAAACGTTCCATATATGTAATCTTTAGAAACCATAAAAAACATGATTAGCACAACAACATGTACATATGATCTTCGAATTCATCAACTTAAGCCGTAACGCTTTCTTTAGCCTCTTACGTTGTTGCTGCTTTGTTTGCGTTACTACTATGATATTGTGGTGTAGTTGGTGCTCCAATTAAAAATATGGGCTTTTGTATACATATGATATTGAAGAAAAGGAGATCTCCCTACTCTATAATATCCAAGCATACGTATAACTCAATGCATGATTTTGGAGTAGGGCACGTTTTGGAGTAATGGTGAGCTATGACATGGTCTATATTTATACTTGTAATATTGTATATTTAATTGATTTTTTTTTCCTAATTCCAATTATATATATGATTGACTTGATTGACATTTTGGATCCCTTACCCCTAAACTACGATTGTAATATCAATCAATTAAATAAAAAATGGCAATGATTTAGTAGTGATTTAAATTCATAAAGATTTGAGGATACTAATTGTCTAATTAAAGTCATAAATCACCTAAAATATGGTTGATTGAAAATTAGCGTAAATATTGATTGATTGATATCTTAATTTTATTACCATGTTAATAATTCTTTATTAATTTCGGATACTATCAATTTAAATTAAGTGATTGATTGACAATTACCATCAACGGAGGCAATAATTAAGATTAATTGATAATTTAAATTACTTGTCATGTTTAGTTGCTTAGTAAAATTTTCGAACATAACTAATATGACAACTAAAAATTTCGGCTAAAAGTATATCAATTTGAGATTTTAATTACATATTGTAACCATAATTAACGTCAATCACATTAATATACTAATAATTGTTTCCTTAATTATATCGATTACATATCAATTTGATTGTGAATCTTACTAATTTCCTAATTTAGTTCAATCTCAAATCGATTATATGCTCAATTATATGCGTGATTAAGGGAAGGGATTACTCTTTGATTCCCTTGCCACGTGGACCATCTAATTGAGCTTCAAAAAATATTGATCAGTGGAGCATGCCACGTGGGCTTGAAAGCTCTAACTTTGCGCCACGTGGCTTGAAGGATTCTTCTTTAGATATATATATAGATGAAGCTTTTCTACTAATTGAGGCCCTTAACCTAAATTTATTGATCATAAACCTATATAACTTATTTGAACTTATTGATCTTAAACATAATTTCTTATCGGAACTTATAAGTGAAATTCCATAGGAGAAGTCCAAATCTAATACAAAATTGTTGGATTGTACCTGACTAATATAAGTTTAGACTCAATTTTCAAGTCCATAATATTTTGCACTAGTGCTTGAACATAGACTTTTCGAGTCTAAAACCCAATGTCAATTTTTAAAATTGAAATGGGACTAGATTGGTTTGTTGGGATTTAAATTTTCTAGTCAAAAGTAATTTACAATGGCGGATGGAGGGTTATTTATTGGAAATAATGGATGGTTATTATCTTTCATTTTTTTTTAAACATGGTTGCTAAATGCAACCTAACTTTACTAAACACAACCCTAAAAACCTTGTTATCATATTCTCTTTGATAAAAACCAACTCTCTACAAAAAATTATCTCTCCTCGTCCTTCCTAGGATTAGATAAACATAAATTGCAAAATACCTAATTGACAAATTTGAATTTGATATTCAAAGAATGATAATTTTGATTCAAACAAACTTCAATTTGATATAAGTGAATTGTTTTTTTCTTCTCTAGTAACTACTAAATTTCGTGCAATTTCTAAATAACAAAACGAGTGTTCAAATTGCTTCCCCAATAGTTATATAATAAAACATTTTTAAATTTGGTTTATGATAGAAGAGAGAAAATGCAACCTAGAGAGAGAAACACAAGAGAGAGAATCCACCAAGGGGAATATCAATGGAGGACAGTAACTCGGAAAAAACCCAGAAGAACCCAACCACTAGCCTCCCACACCTGCTTCGTAAACCACCTTCCCCCTACCTTAACACCAGCAGATATTGCAAAAATATTCCGGTCCCATGGAGCAATTGCAGATATTCATATCCCTTTAAACCAAAAAAATCCAAACCACAACTATGCCTTTGTCCAATTCTACTACCCACAATCGCTCACCACTGCCATCGAAGATGAAAATGGTAGATGGATTGACAACCTCCAAATATCTGTACACCCAGCAAAACATGATAAGCCGGTACCCTCATACCCCTCCCACAACAACAATCACCCTCTCCCATCTAAGCCTAAACCCCACAAAAAACCCCATCAAACGTTTTCAAACACACGAGATTACAGGACCTACAGGGAAGCTGCTGCCCAAATGGATAACCCTACTGACAAATCCAATTCCCACCCAATAACCCAAAACCCTCCTATCATTCCTGGCCTGCCTATCCAACACACCTACCCATTCAAAGAATTCATTCAATTCCCAAACACAACTAAACCCCAACCATCTAATCACAGAATCATGAGCTCAAGGGCGTTGGGAGCCGAAACAGAAGAAATCAGAAGATCACTTGGAGAAAGTGATCTTGATGGAGACTACGTAGCTGCTATCAAGGGTAAAAAATGTGAAGAAAGAACCGAAATGCTAGAGCGAAGTGCTGTTGCCTTTGCAGACTCATCCCAATCCTCAGAGATAATACTTAGCCATATATTATCGGAAGGGGTAAATTGTCTCAAAATTTCTCCTATGGGGGGCATGCTGCATTTAATCACCTTTGACTCATTCAAAGATAAAAAATCCATGATGGAAAGTAACTAGCTGCAACGATGGTTCTCTAAAGTAATCAATGTTAATGATGAAAGTGCATCCATATGGAGAGAAACATGGATTAATGTATATGGGGTACCTCTCACTGCATGGGGCTATGAGAATTTTTTCAACATTGGGAGCGTCTTCGGAAGAGTAATATCAGTAGATTACAAGAATTATGATCATGCAAATATTCTTGTTTTTACTGATTGTTTATTTGAGATTAACTGCAAAATGTCAATGGAAATCGATCAGAAAAATTATGCAATTTTCATTTCAGAAAAAAAGCAGTTTAGTAGGCAAAGTATGCAGCATGATGATGTCCGAATTCCAAGCCCATGGCAACCTTCAATCGGATCTCCGTCTCCGTCAAAAAACGACAGTCTGAACCCTGAAGAAACAAACAGTCACTTCACATCCACCCCTGACCAGACTGATGCAATTCTCACCCTCGGGAACTGTGACAATAATTATGTTGAGCAGCCAAAAAATAACACCTCTCCAACTCCCCAAATGGAACACACTGCCAAAGATGTTACGACTTCCCATGCCACTTTCAATAAACCTCGGACTCCTAGCCGTCAATCAATCAAATCTCCCACCCATCATTTAACTACCCACTTACCCTTCACTTCTCCCAAGACAGCAAAAACACAACCATCAATCCAAAGCAAAAAGAAACCTGCTGACGTTGCAAAAAATGACGTCAGTCATCCAACCAAACAAAAAACCTTAAATTCTTTCCCTTCAAAGCTGTCAGCCTTTTCCCCTGATCCCTCTCCAATTAAAAAAGCAGACATCCAAAAACATGGGCCCCCACCATCACCTATTCCCATCCCCATACAAAACAAATTTGAACCTCTCCGAAAACCTAAATCCAATTCAATCTCATCATCTTCTCTATCTGGTCCACTTTTTCCACCTGGCTTTGAAAGTTTGATACCCTCTCCAATCAAAAAAGCCCACTTTAAAAAGAAAGAAAGAAAGAAAAAAGAAGAAGATCTTAAAACCCAGCCTGAAGCCCAAACCAACCTCTCACTCTCCTTCTCCTACCAAACCACACACCCAAATCACATCACAAGATATCCTAAAATTTGCAGATGAGCTAGGCCTCGTTTTCAATGGGTCTCGAATAGAGCTTGAGTCAAGAATCAATGTCATTCTCAACCGACATAAGGCCGAATGGCTTCCTCACTCCAGAAACTAAGCCACAACCAATGATACAATTCATTAAAAAAAAAAGCCCTGATGATTATTCTTTCATGGAATATTAGAGGATTGAATGCAAGGGTCAAAAGGACCCTTCTCAGAAACCTTATCAGAACCCATGATCCCCACTTTGTCTTTATCCAAGAATCCAAAATAGAAGATTGCTCCCAAAAGATCATAAACTCTTGTTGGAATGACCCTTCCATAAGATGGTTCTCCTGTCCATCCATTGGTCGCTCGGGAGGCCTTATTACATTCTGGAACAATGACCACTCCAGCTTACATGAATCCAAATCGCACCAAAATTGGATTGCTTTGACTGGGCACCTTACTTTGTCCAAATTTGAATGCTCCTTAATCAACATCTACAACTCATGTTGTGTGGAGGAAAGAAAGGAAATATGGAAGGAAATTTATGACTTCCAGAGAACCAAAAATCTTCCATGTTTAATCATAGGCGACTTCAACGAAACTATCTCACCTCATGATAGAGGAAGTCAAAGGTTAAGTCAGCAGGGTTCAAGTGACTTTATTGACTTTATAAACTCCATGTCCATCATGGAAATTTCCCCGAGTAATGATGGTTACACATGGTTCCATGGTCATTCAAAAAGTAAGCTGGATAGAATGTTCATATCCTCTGAATGGTTGGAGATATTCCCAGATCTCCAAGCTTCGCTCCTCAATAGATCTCTATCAGATCACCGGCCACTGTTGGCCTCCTCCTATGACCAAAACTGGGGTCCCCGTCCATTCAAATTTATCAACTGTTGGCTATCTAATCCAGGTTGCTTGATAACAATAAAAAAATCATGGTCTGAATCCAAAAGCCTGGAACCACATCAGAGGCTTAAGGCCCTAAAAGAGGCGCTTCAAGACTGGAACAAAACTGACTTTGGGCACATAGACTCAATGATCCATAATCTGGAGGAGAAGATTATGAATCTTGATGAAATCTCAAATTCTCGACCCTTGAATGACTCTGAAGTAGCTGATCGTAAAAACTATCAACTTGAGCTTTGGCAGTGGCTCAAAAACAAGGAGTCCCTATGGGCTCAAAAATCTCGCATCCAGTGGCTCAAGGAGGGAGATAGAAATACCAAATTCTTCCACACCATGGCTTCGATAAGGAAAAGAAAAAACAACTTTTCATCACTTTTATCAAAAAACGCTAACCTTGTTTCCCCTACAGATATAAAGAACGAAGCAGTCTCTTACTTCAAGTCATTATTCAAGGAGGATCATCATAATCGCCCGACTCTGAATGATCTTGAATTCAAGAAATTATTCCCATGGCAGGCTGAAAAACTCATAGAGCCAGTGAGTCGCGATGAGATTGACTCGGCAGTATCATCTTGTGACAGTCAAAAATCTCCCGGACCGGATGGGTTCAATTTCCTATTTGTGAAGCAAGCCTGGGATATAATCAAAGAAGACGTCTATGTGATAGTCGAAAAATTCTGGTCATCAGGTTCCCTCCCAAAGGGATGTAACACAACATTCGTGGCACTCATTGCAAAAATACAGTCTCCATCATCCTTCAAAGATTACAGGCCAATATCCATGATTGGATGTATATACAAAATAATTTCGAAGATTCTAGCACGGAGATTGCAATCTGTTATGAATCATCTCATCGGTCCCTTCCAGACATCCTTCATCAAAGGTAGACAGATTCTAGATGGGGCTCTTATAGCAAGTGAACTCATCGATTCACTAAAGCAATCGAAAAGAGAGGCAGTCATTCTGAAATTGGACTTCAACAAAGCTTTTGACAGTGTAGCCTGGGGCTTTATCGATTGGACCCTCTCTCAAATGGGCTTTCCTTCCTTATAGAGGAAATGGATATCGGCATGCATTACCACTGCATCAGCGTCTATTCTTGTTAATGGATCCCCAACAATTCCCTTCAGACTCCAAAGAGGCCTTAGACAAGGCGATCCGCTATCGCCATTTTTATTCGACCTAGTGGTGGAAACTTTAAACCTGATGATCAACAAGGCAATAAAAAAGAATTTGTGGCAAGGGATTACAATTGGGAGGGATGCAGTCATGATCTCGCACCTTCAGTACGCTGATGACACGATTCTCTTCTGCCAACCTGACCTAAATGCTCTAATCAATATCAAGAAAACCCTAATCCTCTTTGATCTTGTTTCAGGATTACATGTTAACTTCCACAAGACATCCTTGATGGGAATCAATGTTACGGATAACTGGCTCAACCATGCGGCTGATATGATGATGTGCAAAAAAGGAGATATTCCGTTCACTTATCCTGGGCTTCCCATTGGTGGTCCAACTCGCAACCTTGCAGCGTGGGATCCCATAATTGAAAAAATCCGAAATAAGCTCGCTTCATGGAAGGGCAAACTTCTATCCTTGGGTGGAAGAATCACTTTGATTAAATCATCTCTTACCAATATGCCTTTGTACTTCATGTCAATATTTCCCATACCTAAAGGTATTATTGACAAGATAATCAAAATCCAGCGCAATTTTTTATGGCATGGCTCAGAAAACAGAAAATCATTGCCCCTTGTGGAATGGAATCGTCTATCTCTCCCAAAAATTCTTGGAGGTCTAAGCTTGGGGAACCTTCTTCACCGCAACATTGCTTTATTATTTAAGTGGATTTGGAGATATTTCTCCCACCCACATTCTCTCTGGGGAAGTCTTATACAATCAAAGTATAAGTATCCATCTTCAATGGTGATCACGGAATTATCTGTACCAACCAAGGGAGGTCCATGGTGAAACTTATGCAAGGCAGTTTTCTCGCACTTGACAGCGAAAAATTTCGCCCATCACAAAGTCCGGAAGAAAGTGGGTAACAGATCATCAACAAGGTTTTGGCATGAGGCTTGGGTTGGGCCTGAACCTTTAAAATCAGCCTTCCCGAGGCTATTCTCTATCTCCTCCTCTCCCAACGCATCCATAGCAATGTTGGGCTTCTGGGATGGACACACTTGGAAATGGGCGTTAAGCTGGACTCGTGATTTCAAACCGAGAGATAGGGCCGAATATTCAAAATTGTCTCTCCTCCTCGAGGAAGTCACCCTGACCCCATTTGATGAAGATCAACTTATTTGGACCCCCAATAAAGAGGGCCTCTTCTCAGTGAAATCTGCCTCGATGGAAATGGATAAATCCATATGCCCAGCCAATTCCGAGTTCATCAAGGGCCTGTGGAGCGGTTTTGTCCCTCATAGGATCGAAATTTTCTTATGGCTGGTATTCATTGGAAAAATCAATTCGAGAGAAAAACTTGCTCGCCTTGGAATCATTCCCTATTCGGAGGCCTTGTGCGTTTTTTGCCACTCGCACATTGAATCGGTAAGTCATCTCTTCCTCCACTGTGAATTTTCTTGGAGTATTTGGTCGTGGTGGATCAATTTGTGGGATCTTCAATGGGTTTTTCCATCACATACAAAAGAGGCTTTCCTTCAATGGAATTTCCCCAAAAGCCCCCCATTCTTCAAAAAAATATGGTGCGCCATTTTCTTTATCATAATCTGGTCAATATGGAAGGAACGAAATGCAAGGATTTTCTGTAAAAAGATTTCTTCCCAAAAAGACATTAGAGATCTAATTCTGTTGCGCCTAGGGTGGTGGATCAAAGGATGGAATTCCAAATTTCCATTCTCTGCCGGAGAAATTGTTCGAAACCCTCTTTATCTATTCTGGCTGGACCACAAAAGCCACACTTCTCTGAATTCATCTCTCAATGGTCTCCCACCATTATCGTGGACTGTCCCTCCACCTGGTTGGGTTAAATGGAATGTGGACGCTTCTTATGACAAGCGCCTTCAAAATGCAGCAGTGGGTGGTGTGCAGGCACACTTCATGGCTCTTTTCTCAAGCCCCATTCCCCAAATGGAAATCAATTCAGCTGAGATATTTGCAATTTTGCGAGCAATAAAGATATCCATTGGCTGCGACAAAATTAAAAATCTCAATATCATCATCGAGTCTGACTCAGCAAATGCAGTCAAATGGTGCTTAAATGACTCAGGTGGTCCTTGGAACCTAGCCTTTCCTCTCAACTTTATCGGAAACGCGCGCAAGTCCTGGCTCAACCTATCCATCATTCACAAAGGAAGGGGCTCCAATCATGTGGCTGACTGTTTAGCAAAACAAGGGCTCAGAAGGGACGTGGAATTCCTTGCATGGCTGTAGTACATAATCATATGGGCTTGAATGTAATACCAGCTACTCTGATTCATGACTCTCAATTAAATGTGATAAATGTTGTAAATCATATGGGCCTCTGGGCTACTTCTAGCCTACTGCCTATTGTAATGATGGAATAAGCCTTTGGGCTAATCAATGAGAAAACACCAAATTATCAACAAAAAATAAAACATTTTTAAAATTACTGTCATTTTTGTTCTCTAATTAAACGACCTTTAAAATCATATCTTCACTAAATGACAACACAATTTATTTTATCTGACAAAGAGACAACAATATATTGTTCCTAATTTATACCAAGATAATACCATAACTCGTCTTCCTTATGTCACCCTCTTTGATTATTTTTCTTGTAGTAGTTATTCATGCCTCTAGATTGGACAAAATGATACTCCTTTTATCCCCTTACTCAATCTATCAAAAAGTGAAAGACATTCTTCAAGCTATGAGAGTTAATTAATAAGATCTATAATCCCCCCAACCACAAAAGAAAAGAAAAGAAAAGGAATTCTTTTGAAGCACCCTAAAAAGAAAATTGATGCGTACTTATAAGGCATAAGCAAAGTTGGGGGAGGGGATTGCGCCAAAATTAGGAACACTTGGATATGAATATATAATTACGATTACAAATCTACAAATAATCATGCTTACAAATAGCCCATCAAAATACAATTTGTTCTATTAAACTGATAATCTAGAGGAACAATTGCGCTATATGAAATACTATGCTGCCAAAGAAGAAACTATCAAAGCTGGGTTTAGGGCTCCAAATGTAATAATGGAACCCAACCGCCAATTGCAAATAATGGATGAAAAGTAACTACTCCCTCCGTCTCATAATATTCATTTTTGGTGGATCAAACTTTAAAATATTTCACCGAATATTCTCATTTGTATATATAAAAAAACGTCGTCATGTAGGATCTTGTTAGATTCATCTCAATGCGTAGTTTTCTAATCTCAACTTTTTTTATTTTTTTATTAATACAGAATTAAAGATATTAATGGTCAAAGTTACATCTTGGAGACCGTGTAAAAAAGAAACAAGCACTATATTATGGGACGGAGGGAGTATAATATAATATTGACCACAACACAGCTTGTAAGTTGTAGAACCCAAATTGGAAGGGATTTAGGGAGATCAAGATATACAAAGGCTTTATCAAAAAAAGAAAAAAAAAAAAGATACACACAGACACAGCCATACCCCTACAACAAAATCAGTAGAAAGATGGCTAACAAGAATGGAAAATAATACTACATAGACAGTCTACAGATTCTAGGTTTGGCATCCTCCACGATCTTGCACTTTACGTCCTACATCATACTCTAATACCTCTTTGAACGACCCCTCTTTGCAACTCTTTGATTACAGGTTCAGCACTATCCTGCAACAAAAATGACCAGACATAAGTCAACTAACATAAGAACAATCACTTTGTCCATCACAAAAAACTAATGACAAAACCAAATGTTGGGAGTAGAAATTTTAGTATGATTTGTAATCTATAAAAACCTACTACTTAGCAAGATGGTTATGACTTATGAGTATTAACACCACCACGAAAGTTACATTAACATACTCCATGTTCGGCATTAGCTAGGTAGTCTTTCAGTGAACCATCTCCCCGAAGAATTTTGGCCCCACATCCAGGAGAGCTAACTGACCCCATAGACTCGTCATCAACTAGCACAGCATTTATCCCATCATTTCCCGCCTTCATATCTGGGATCTGAAGTGTAAACACAGGTGTTCACATAAGTATTAAAATTGTCATGTTATTACAAGTCTCAGTAGCGACACTGTTTGATGGTGAACTACCTACCTCATACATAGCTTCTGTTAGTACACTCTCCAATTGGGCTCTTAAACCCCTTGCCCCAGTATTCTTGACCATTGATTTCTTGGCAATTAATCTCAGAGCCTTTTCTGTAAAGTGAAGTTTTACCTTAACAAATATGTAACAATAAGACTATGAGCTTCATATATATCTTGCAAGAGTAGCAGAACAAAAGCTTTCAAGTCTATGCAAGTTCTATGAATAAAAGATAGATTTTGCAAGATACAGACACAGTATCATGACGACCAATTCTTATTGTTCAAGCTTAAGATAGGGAGGATGACAACTGAGAAGACAAGTGTCTAAAATCTTACATTGTTCATACTAAACAATTTTTTGTATTGCTTCCCAAGGGCATTCTTTGGCTCAGTAAGGACCTGCAGAGACAATATAGCTCACCTAATAAGATGCGATCTGAAATGGCATATTCATAAATAAACATAACTCTCCGATATGGCACTTGACAGTCTTGGAAATTTATGATGCAAATGTTGCTGGCGAATTATACATTTCTTGCGGTACACACAATACATGGTGTTGAGAGTTTAACATAATGCAACGTGCAAAAGAGCGGTAAGGAATGCTAAAAACGAGCATAATGAGGCTTGATGGGTCATGTATGCAAGTTAGCATGCCAAACAGATGATCAGAATGCAGCCTAGGCAACACGTCCACCTGTGCAGGGCATACCCAGAATGTCCAGAATGCTAAAACTGTTTTGGTTTGCAAGCCCTTGCAGCCCTGCAAATGGATGCAATGCTACAAAAAATTTGCTCATTTGTTCTTTGGATAATGTCCACATTGAGTTACAGTGTAATTCAGGACATGTCTCTTCGTTTATTCTATATACATAGAAGGCATATCCCATGTGTAAATGATGACGAAGAATCACTTTCTCTTGCTTAATTCTATAGTTTTGTGCTTAGGCCTTGGAGTTTGCGACAAATAAAATAAACATGATTCATACCGCAATCCCCTATTTGTAGGGTTTATATTAGACTATTAGGAAAGCATATATCACATGCCTAGAAGTTCTTCCCAATCTCTACTTCCCATTCCAAATCCGCCATTGTTCTAATATAATCAGCAGCAAAAAAGAGCCAGTTACACATTAGGAACCCTCAATAAAAGCAACAAATGCACAACTAAAGTTCAGCCTAATTGAGGAAAATCTTTTTTTCTGTTGAAAACATTTAAATGAAATAAAACATAACATAAAATATAATAAGTGCAACTTATTCATGCATCAGACGAAATGAAGAGGGGTAAAATTCCTTCTCTGCTTAATTTAGATTATGATGCAATAATGGTGGAGTATAAAATACTTCATTACTTCCTGCCAATCAAACCAAGGATGACTAATCTTAAAAACAAAAGAGTAAACACTTCCTGCCACCAGACAGAAACTGAGAAATGGTTACACAAGGAAAATAGCCTTCCCCTTTCCACAAAGGTAGAACAAACAGGAAACTTCAATTCCTCCATAAAGTATTTCCAGTCAATTTGCCATGATCTCAAGTTTATTTGTCCTTTTTGTGTTTTTACCCATAATAACATCATCAGATGCTACCGTAACTCAAGAGGAATGTTACCTGAACAAGTTGGTCCTCAGTCAATGATGATAGACTGACCAAAATCGGGAAGCGGCCGATAAATTCTGGAATGAGGCCGTAGGCAATAAGATCACTACTCTCTACCTGAAAATATAAAACTTGTTTTTCTCAACCTCTCTCCTAAACAAAAACAAGTCCAAATCACAAGAAGCTAAGAAATGCTAAAGGCAGAATGCCGATAAGTTAGATTAGCATGGATTTTGTGTATTAGGAAAAAGAAAGTGATCTTTGCAGTGAAACAGAGAATGCATTCTCACAGTCTCAAGTAAAGCTGAAGTCACCACAGCACTAGCTACTCCAGCACTTCTCAAGTTTTCTCGGACGGGCGCACCAAAACCAATTGAAGCATCTTGTCGTCTGGTGATGATCAAGTTAATAAGAAAGATCTCAATGGCTTTCTTTTCAACAATATATTCGCTTCTCTGAAACATCACCAAAGCACATTACCTCTCCGAAATTGTTTTGTCCAGATCGACAAAGGCACCACCACAGATGAAAAGGATATCTTTAGTGTCAATCTGCAAAACAACAATGGGTAATGCTGAAGCTTAACAAGACAATTCAAGCATTAGCCAAGTTTAAGTAAAACACTTAAAACGCATTTGCTAAAATCTTAATACAAATCAAACATCAGAGGAAAACCCAAGGATAAAGGAGCGTGAGTGGAAACAAAGCGTGGTGTACATCATTAGCAATACAGAGAATGCACCGTGATGCACTTCACAAAACATAACGGAAGCATTGTATTTAATTAAGTTTCACACACTTGTCATTGTGCACCTATGTTGATACGTAAACTTGACCAAAGCTGACTGGACATAAAGCCATAACTGAATTTTGTTATTTTAACACAAGTTTAGAATCAGATACTCAGGATCACCCAAACCTGAGAAACTCCAAGACTTCAGTGTTATGGTCAAAATTGAAATGAGTCAATGATTAGATACAAGTCTTTCAGCTCAGATTCACTTTTCATCACTTTGCTTTACTATTGGGGTAATCGGTGATGATAAAGAAAGACTTGGCCACCTAGAACTTACCAAAGTCATGGACTAGGATAGAAAAAACTGTGGCAATCTAAGATTCATATAGTTTACCCCAAGAGGAGACCATCTTCTAGATTAAGCCAAGATGGCAATATGGCATACATGTGCATCTTCTAGCATACAGAATCATATTGAGCCAACACTGACTTTAAGTACATAAAGTTTCTCACTCGTGTTTTCAGAGCCAAAACTACTAGTTAATTATTTAGCTAGAGAGCATGATTTTTTTCTCAAGCTAAGTGAAACCTATTTCATCAATCATCAAAAGTAGAAGCAATAATTTGTTTTCTTAATATGTTTGCACAAAGTGAACTCCCCCCCCCCCACCCCCCCCAAAAAAAAAAGAACAATAAAAAGGTATATAGATTTCACAGGTAAGTGAGAAAGTTTATGTACCAAAATATGCTGAATATACAGATACTTTAGCACATCTACGGATCTACCATATAGTACGTATGCTAAACTCTCTGGTCCTGTTCTCTACCTAATAAGTAAAGCACCCTAATCTTACATCTCTCACTGCGCACCTATAACTCGGCTCCTAGGAAGCCTACAACAGCATCTTTAGCAGATGAACTGGAAGCTGGTGCAAAATTCTATCTTAACCAGGCAATGTGTTTCAAGTCCCAATTTGCTTTGAGACTAAGCTTCAAAGATTAGCTCAACCAGGTTTCTTCTTGCCTTTCGTGGGCAGTATACTGGACAATTAAAATTTTGACACATTTTTACTTGCTATGATAGACCTTCATTCATACCCTTACATGCATTTACAAGTATTGGAAACTTCTCTATCATGCAACCATTCTGCCACCCCCCAGTCCAAAGAGAAAAAAGAGAAAAGACTATCATAATTATTCGAAGTGCCAGTTACAAATTCAAATAGCATTGGAAGTAGCATTCAATGAAGAAAGTTCAACAGCAGGTACCTGAACATGCTCTCCACGAGGAGGCTTTCTTCCACCCTTTTCAGGAACATTTACAATCTGACAAAAGCAATAATGCCAAAACATCAAAGGCAATGACACAAGAATAGGAAGAAGAGCACATGTTCTGTAAGCAAGAAAATAGGTGGTAAGAGTGGTAGATTTTCCATAAATCAAAAGCATAATTAGCCCACACAGGATATATGCTCGCAAGATGTCATCTTGACCAAATTTAATATGCTAACATGCTTCTTCAGATACATGTCAGTCTTCTCTACCATTTTCATTTTGTCATTGTTTACACATCAGATGTGGATTAGTGGATTTCTCATAGTTGGTGCTGCTGCGCAGCAGCCATATTTATGGTAACAGACTATGATCCAACTACTCGATACAACGACTTATTAGATCGTGTTCTTAGACATCAAGATGCAATCATATCACATCTCAAATTTGATTAATGAAGAACGACGCATAACAAAACCAAGCACACCTAGGCTGTCGCTAGCTACTGCACATCTATTTGGAATAAGTTTCTATGCTCATATATCAATAACTAGAACTCTTCTCTCTCTATTCTTTTGTGATATGCAATTTAATATTATATGTAAGCCTAAACACTTAATACTTCAACAGTATGATTTTCTTTCTTAAAGCAAGAAGATTATTTAGGAAATTTAGGTTACAAGAAGAAAATTTAGACAACTGGTTTGAGAAAAGAAGTCAAACCTCTAACCTTAAATTTCCTAATTGATACCCTGGAGTTTGGACAAGGCTGGATCAGGACAGGCCTAGAACCAAGCCTAGCCTAGCAGCTTTTTGTGGACTACTTAGGGGCAGTATGAACCAACCTACTGACCACTTCTACTGTACACAGGTCAACCAATTAAAGATTAAAATAACGTTAGTGATTATAAATTTAACTCATGGAATAAAACCAAGACTGTAGAAAAGACTCCACAAGTTCCCCTTATCTCTCATCCCAGTCATCCACCCCTTCCTTAAATACTGTAATTGCATCTCAAAACTTCTTACATCCCACTCATCCACCCCTTCAATACAGTAATTGCATGTCGAAACTTCTTACATCCCAATTAATAACTTTTCACCAACAAGATAGTAATATAGTATGACAGTCCTAGGCTTTAAATTGGCAATGTGTTCCAAAACAGATATAATTCTACTAATAGGGCATATTGAACTAAAGTCTAACCATAATAATGAATCATGGATCAAGAAAAAAACATGGATGTCATCATTTGCAGAAGAAGGGACCAACCCCAATCTCATAGAACTCTATTAAAGTTCATGTACTTCCTCCGTTTCATAATACTCGCTACACTTTCCATTGTGGGAAGTTACACATTACTTACTACACTTCCTTTTTGGGCAATAAATCTCTATCTCTTTCCTCTCACATGGGCCCCTTTTCTTTTTACTCTACCTTTTTCTTCTCCAAAAATTGCATAGGAGTCCGTGAATTGAGAAGTGTAGCGAGTAATATGAAACGGAGGAAGTATAAAAGTCGTGTGAGGGAAGACCGCTTACGGGCGCACTGAAGCCATCTTGTTCAAAGTTATACTTTTCTCCTTCCCAATAAGCCCTAATTGAAGTTTGTTTTGAGAAGAAAAAGAGGGAGGACCTCTAAACCACCTTGCTTAGTACCCATATGGAAAACCATCACTCTAGCCACCCTTCTCCTCAAAGTAACCCTTTAAAATTTCATGATCCCTAGTAAGAATAGAATTTCCACTTCAATCCAATAAATGGCAAGAAGTGTTCTCTTGAACAATTGGTTATTTACAGAAAGAAGAAAGCTCATCAACACAACACCTTCCCCGTATGCACGTATCAAAACCACATCATTACCCTAATCCTTCTTAATAAACCCACACCGAAGTCTCTAAGAAAAGAGGGGGAGGAAGCAACCTAGAAGCCACCTTGTTTGAACCCTCGTGAAAAGCCCACCACCCCACCCTTCCCCTTCTCAATAACCTTTGTAACATTTCGTGATCCCTGTAGTAATAGAAATTCCACTTCAAATCCTTGGCTATTGGCTAGTACTATTATCTCAAGCAAATAATTCCTCGTCGGAAATAGAAACCTTACCAATAATAGCATCTCCACCCAATCAAGCAACTCTCCTTCAACTCCCTAACATAGCTCTTGCTTTCAACAAATTTTTTTTGAAAGAATTCGACAATTACTAATTCACCTTTCTCCTAATAGGGAAGTTTCTCAAGAAGTAGAAAACACAATTACGAAGTCATTTCTTTCTGCGCTGTCCAAGAAAAAAAGAATCACTGCCTAATAGGAGGAAGATGCAAAGTTTAAAACTTGTGGACAAGGAGAAAAATGGCAATTCTATACACAAAGATGGAAAACTTAAGACAATTCCATGGTAGCCAGCTTGTAGATGTTTAGATGTGCACAACAACAGCTCATACTTGCATCTCCATGTCTACTTTACTAGAGTACATTGACTTTCTATATAGATTTTTTCAAAATAGCTGTTGATTGTAAAACTTGTGGAAAAAGACTTCCTTAAATAGGGTTAATTCTTGACCTTTGGTGTTATTTTGTTCTTAAGCTGTTAGCATTTTCTATATTTGTAAAATAGGCTTAGATATGACGGAGAGGAGAGAAGAGGTTGGATAGTACTTAGCCCAATTAAGGCTCCCCAAAACAATTGGCAATGAAAGAGGAACACCCTATGCTTACAAGTTACAAAGTGGTTAGTTTCTCTCATATTCTCCGATGTGATAGCACTAAGAGTGTTCATGATGGTTAACCGTCTCGAAATAACATTTTGGTTCGGTAAGCGAAAGTTTCGGTTCTCTCATTTTGTGAACCATAATCGTAATCGTTGAGACTAGCTACTAACCTAAGCTGTTAACCGTTATTTCGGAATGTTTTTCGGTTAACCATTAATCGTTATTCAAGTTATACTATCACTCCCTCCTTTCTAGAAAGATGTGAACACTTGTTACGACGCGTATTTTAAGGTGAAAGGTTGTAGTGTGATTATCAAATGTTATTTTATTTAAAAATTAGATGTGATAAAAGTTAGTGGGGTATTTTTTATTAGAGAAGAGAGAAAGTTGGATGACTTTTTATTGATAAACGGTAGAGTGTGGCCCAAAGGAGTGTAAAAGAAATAATATATTAATAGTGGGATCATGCCGAAAATGCAAGTGTTCAAACTAATTTGGGACAAACATAAAAGAAAAGTGTTCAGACTATTCTGGAACAAAGGAAGTATATTTTACTTAATTTAAATATATGATTTCTATTTTTTGGTGCATATACTTTAATATTATATACACTCTAATATATCATGTATTATAAAGTGGATAATAAATCTATTGAAAACATAATAACACTAAGAATTTACTCCATTTCCTAATTATAGTATTTATATTAGTACGAAAGTTATCAAATAATCACATACTTCCCTTAATTGTTGTTACTTAGTAACAAATATTTGAATTAATATAGTTGTTGGAAAATGTTTCACAATAATTACATAGAGAGAAAAAGATATTTTGATTTTTCGTTAACCGTTCACTCAAAAACATTGTTACATGGAACGCATAACGTTCCAGAGCGTGGTACGGAAACGGGAACGCGAAACGCAGCCTCTAGAGTAAATCAGATGGACTCCTAGACCACGTACCACATACCACATTCCACGTTCCACGTTCCGCGTTCCGGGACGCGTCCCCTCGAACGTGGAACATGGCCACGTACCATGTTCCCGGTATCAATGTTCAAAAATCATAACCGTAGTTCGTAACCGTACGGTTTAACCATTACTTTTACCGATTCGACAACCGTACCGTTAAAAAAATTATCGGTACGGTTACCACACATTTGGACCAATTTTTCGTTTTCTCGATTTCGTTTTTTATGAACACCCATAAATATCATTCACATGTGCGCACACTACATAATTTGGGGTCTCATTACTCCTCGCATGTAAGTTGCCCACAACTTATGAGATAACAAGAATTTCACTTCCATCCTCTCAAACTACATTCTATTAAAGCTCATTGGCTTAAATAGGCCAACCTTCACTCTCATACCATGTTAAGTGATCTCTATTGGACCTCTCAGTAGGATTTGAACCTATATGAAGTTAGGAGTTAGGACCATCTACGAGAGAAAAAAGAACGAATAGATCTTGTAGGATTCTGAAGAAGTCTTTCTTTCGGAAGCTGATGAATGATCATCCGCTTCTCGCAATCCGTGAATAGTTGAGGCATTGAGGAATCCAGAAGTGCATTTTCGGAATCGGTTTGATTCTATCTACGTTCCTTCCACTTAAAAAAAAGAAGGATCCCGACGAATGTATCAAACATCTGGAGTTTCTCTTTGATGATCCGATCCTAAAGGACCATGATTGGGAATTGTTTGATTGTCTTTCTCTTTTTTTTTTAGGAACGTATCGAGAGAGAATTGGATTTGGTAAATAAGGATCAGTTTTTTAGCAAGGTACGTAATGTATCATCGAATATTCAATATGATTTCACAAGGTTTAGTTTTGTCCAGGCTTAGTTGTCCATCAAATATAGATGAGAGTTTAAATTCCATCCCAATTCCGATTGACATTAAAAGAATTAAGTTCAATGAGAGACAAGTCATACGTGCACAATGTACAATATGAGGCATAAACGTAGGAACTTCTCGCCTTTCTCCCATTTGCATTTCTCTTTCTATTTCCATAAATTTACCTTTTTTTCTTCTCTTAAGAGACATGCATGCACACAAGCATAGAGGAACCTTTTTTCAAGTGAAATTAATAATTAATATATCATTTTCTCCACATCTCTCTCCATCTTCAGTCCTTTTTCTCAAGAACCCAACGCTTTTTCTTTCTTAATCCACTCCCACTAACAAACCAATCTTAGTCTTTGTGCCCAACCCAAGTGTGAAGATTATCATAGTACAAAGAGCGTAGAATTTATAGGTTGAGATTAGAGATTCTCGTTGCATAATAACTGAGTAGGAATCATCAACCATCACTTACACTTCCTTCGAGGATTTTCAACAAGGCTTGCTGCACACCTTCACCAGAGACATCTCTGCTAACATTAAAGTTCTCAGCCTGCAATTTAATAAGAAAATCTCCTTTTATAAACATAAAGAGTAGAAAACTATAACAAATAGCAAAGCATTTTAAAAAAACAGTGCTGCTTTCCCAAAAAAAAGGAGGAAATCAAAATACCTTTTTAGTTATCTTATCAATTTCATCAATATACACTATCCCTTGCTGAGCGGCTTGTACATTATAATCTGCAGCCTGAACATTACGTTGAAAGGGCTAATAAGAGGTTTCTTTGTAGAAGAGGACATGATTTAAAAATAAAAGGATTTCTGATAGAGATCATCAAGCACATGTAAACAAATAACGATGAAATGAATACAGTTTGAAAGACAGGGACAATATCCGATAGAAGTATAGATCTAACTGAAATACATAAAATGATAAAGTTGACTTGTAATGACCGACTGCAATAAAATGCAACATGTGCATAATTTCAATATGATAATAAACAATTTAGTTAATATGAGCATAGATTAGTTTGTTCTTAGATGTTTGGTTTCCGTAGCTAATTTCCGATCTAATCTGGCCATGCAGGCTTTGTTCTTAGATATTTGGTTTCGCATTTCAAGGCCTCCTTTTGACTTTATCAAGTAAAAGATTCGTTAGCAACAAGGTGAAGTTTCCTCCTACCCTTCTCCTCCTCCCCCACAGAAGATTGTTCCATATTCAGCCAATTTCATTCAAATGCTTTTGACATAAATTTGGTTTTCCAATTCGTAAGTTTGTTTCTTACTTTTTCAACCACGAATTGAACAGCCAACCTAGTTGGTCTTTTGTGGGATAGGGGCATGCCAAGATAGAGTCCTAGGTTTTCATTTGCCTTGATATTTAGACTTTCCTAGAACAACTGACGGATCTGATTAGGTGTATCTGGAGAGAAGGTAAGTCTACTCTCATCCTCATCAATTTTTTGGCCCAATAAGAGATATTTTTTAGAACCTCTTTAACGGCAAAAGCAGTATACTTATCAACTCTTCCAAATATTCAAGAGGTCATCTCCAAAGAGATGCGAAACGAGGACCCACTTCCTACCTACCCAAAAAGGGTTCCGCAGGTTGTCATAACATGCCTTATTTATCATATGGGACAGAGTCTCAAGACATATATTAAAAAGATACGGGGACATGGGGTCACATTGTCTAAGGCCTGAAGAGTGAGGGAAAGATTCTTTCCTTCCATTAATGAGGATCGAGGATGATGCTTTAGTATAAAATCAATAATTAGCTTAATCGTTAGATGTTCAATGCCCTAAAACTCTAGACAATTTTTTATGTAAACCCACTCCATACGATCGTCAGCCTTTTCTAAATCCACCTTAAAGTAAACCTCCCATTTTTACCGTTTTCTTATGCATTGAGTGGAGAACTTCTGACGAGACTATAAGATTTATGTCGGACCCTATACTCTTAGTGAAGCTATTTTGATTTTTGGATATCATGGCAAATGCGGCTGGAGCCTATTCACCACAATCTATGTCACCACTTTATACAACGTGTTACACAAACGTATGGTCTCGATTAGACAGGTTAACGTGTGGAATTACTTAACCTAGCAACAATTTTATGCTCACTATCAGGCTCAGTCTTGTGATTCTTTTAGCCTTAAGATTTCCATTCTTCATGGCCTCACGAATCAAAAAGAGTAAGTAATCTTCTAGATTAATCACACACGAACGCATCAATTTTCAAGGGTTAAAGTCTTTGCATCACGTTCGAAGATTAACTATGACAATTCTACAGGTTTTCACCAAGAAGTAAAAAGACTCTAAACTCCATCGAAAACAAAACAAAAAAAAACTAACCGGGCAGTCTTTGCAAGCAAACCAAAGTCGTACCCATACATTAGCAACTCAAATACTCAATACAGTTGGGGAATAGAAACTATAGAGGCAACTGTAAAAAGATTCCATTATCCTGATTCCTGAACTATAAGGGTCCTATTCAAGGGTAATTTGCCTTCCCCCTCCCCCAACGAGAAAGAGATAAAAGGGGGAAAAGAACTTTCTTCAAGAGAAATAGAAGTCTAAAAAACCATGAAGTCATGACATAATTCTACAAGTAAATGAAGTCATACAAAATGAGTTAAGAGATCCAAAATCTGATTTGAGCTCCTTTTATTTAACAATCTAGCCATACCGTAAGCAACTTGTATAATATTGACTCAACGTCTTCTCCAACATAGCCAGCCTGCAAAGAAAGGTATTGCATACCTAAGTTAGCACCTAACAAGAGGCTAAAGCGTCCAATAGGCACCTATGATAGAAATAAAAGGTATTGGAACTTCAACATAAAAACACACAAGGAATAAAAGATGTCTAGTGGCAACTGCAAGAACAATGCCCACGCATCACTCGCATGAGGCACTAATTTTTGCAAATGAGATGTTACACTTGCACATCATTAGACGTTTCAAGTTATATGTAGCATACCAATTTCAACATATGCTGCTCACTATGTCTCTGCTCATCCAAACAGGCAAGATTCCCTCCTCTTCTTATCTCTCTCTTTCTTTATGAAATGAACTTGCCCATACCAAGTGTAACATTTAGATCGGAATTAGAGGAGTAGTTTGAATAACGGACCCCCTAGCAATTTGCGCAATCTAGTGTATCTAGCCTTGGCTAATGGTAGAGCCAAAGGGGAAATTTGGCCAAATCCCACATCACAAATCAGCCTGCAAACCATGAGGATGGATTATGGGATTCTAATTCCGATGCTTAGAAGGCGGAGCTCTATATAGTATACTCCCACTTATACCCCAATTTAAACATAGTAAAGTTATAGAAGTTGGAGGAAACATATAGGATTACATTAAAGTGTAAGCATCACTGAGCTGTCCCATTTTTCTTCTCTTCTCCTCCTCGTTTTACCTATGTTATTCGACTTTCATTTCAATTTAACCTCAAGTGCCAATGTTAATATACAGCACATTACATTCTGACATATCTATGCTTTATATAAAGCTAAAAGGCCTTTTTGTACTTTCACCCATTAAAATAACTTTTTCTTTTAAAAGTAGGATTTATTTGAAACGGAGAAACAGTTATTCTTTGTTAAGAGGTAGTCTCCAGAAGAAATAAACTAATCTTAATTCCCCTAATTTTAATATAATTCTTTTATACACTGCACACACATTGCGTCTGATTTCAAACTTGTGTACAAATGCTTGACACTTTATTCCAGACCCAAAACACTTTACATTTTATGCTGATCCCTTAACATGAAATCTATTTGTGAGATGATCAAGGTAAAAACCTGGAAAGATAGAAGAAAAGATATCTTACCTCTGTCAAGGTTGTTGCATCAGCAACAACAAAGGGTACATTTACAAACCGAGCAAGTGTTTTTGCAAGAAGTGTCTTACCTGGCATTTGGCAAGCACCAAAATTAGATAGAAAGTATAAATTACTTTCACTTTCCAAAAAGAAATGTTTATTCTAGATTATCACCAGAACCAGTTGGGCCCATTAATATGACATTGCTCTTTTCTAGTTCAACATCATCATTCTCTGCCTCCGGAGCATGGAATTGTGCTTCTGATCTAGTATCAACACTATATAAGCATAGGATGGAACATAATAACCAATAACAAATAGCCTAAGATATACGGTATAATAACTTCAAAACTCGCAGACAAGAGCACATGTTTTTGTCCAATCCACAAGAAATGCATAATGTGATAGGAAGAAAGCATGAAAATGGGGATTATCCTTGAGACAAACCCTTTCAATGAAGCATGTTGTATTCTCTTATAATGGTTATGAACAGCCACAGAGAGGACCTGCAAAATGATAATTATTAACGTAAAACAACAAAGTCTCAAACTGGTTAACCTTCAAGAAAACGAAATAAGGAATCACCACTAGCACATAGGTCTACATGGTTTAAAGGTTGAATGAAAACAGTGTTTCTATGATCACCACAGTTGTCCCTTCTACTACACGTTAGACGAGACCCTTGTTTAAGGCACTGGGTTAGATGTGCATTTATGGTATGGTACGATATAGGTGCTAAGCAAACCAACCCTGTACTCCCTGTGTTGCAAATTACTTTACGCACTTTATTGTATACCACGAAGTATTAGTTGCAAACAAGCCTTTCCAAGTAAACATTCTCTCAAACTTGTTCACTCTCCAACTCCATACTTTATCTTACTTATTCTCTCTATTCACTATTAGGGGTCGTTTGGTTCACTATTTTTCGGCTCCAAGAAACGGAACTAATTGCCTATTCCCTTTCTACTTGTTTGGTTCACCCCCTCATCAATCCATTACCATTACTTAATGGTAATAGATTCCCTCAATTTGTTACCCTCCTCCTCAAGTAACAAAATTCATTACTTGGTGGTAATAATTGCCATTCCTTGGCTTGAACCAGACACTCAATAAAGGTAATCATTTTTGTTAGCATTCCCCTTCTCTACTTGTGTCCATTCCCTTTTCATTCCATATCTTGAGCAAAACGACCCTTAATCTCCATCTCGAAGGTAAGGGCGCAAAATAATGTGGAATGGAGAGATTAAAATATTAACCATGATAAAAAGTACTCTACTAACTAATTTCACCATACAAGTTTGAAGTTTCTCTAAGCTACCAAATCAGATATGACAAGCTTTACAAGATTAAAAATTTAAATGTGACAACAAATAATTCTTAAAAGCTTAATCAATAAACTCACAGTCAAGAACAAACCTTTTTGGCATGGTGTTGTCCAATGACAAACTTATCCAATCCCTTACAAATCTCCTTTGGTGTAGGCAAATCCTTCCCTAACTGTGCTCCTCCCCAACTAGTTTGACCACTCTCATTTCCCCCATTGCGCCTATCTTTCCCCTTTCCACCACGACGACCATGACCACCATTCGCCTTAATAAAATGCGCCCCCGGCACATAGGGCGGATTCGGTGGATTGTGTACAATCATCCCATTCCCAACACCCGGCGGCGGTTCCCCACCACCAACACCAGCACCAGCACCACCAATATATGAATTCTTTATAACCTCCCAAAATTGCAAAGGAATGTTATTATCATCATTAATTCTTTTATCACTATCATCACCAATACTACCACTACTATCACTCATCATACTATTATTATTATTATTAACAACCTCAGAACTCCCAATTTCTAAGAAACTCCCTTCAAGAGGAGCCATTTTAGAGGGCTGAAAGTGAAATTCAGACTTACAATTGGGGCAAACACTTACAGCTTCACATTCATTACCATTACCGTTACCATTACCATTTGACGGACGATTACTCGAAAAAAGAACATCGATAATCCTAGAGCACCTAGGGCAATTGACCTCGGCCTTAATTCGGCGGCGATTAGGGAAATCGCCGCCCCATTTAAATCTCTCTTGATTTGTGGCCGGAAAACGAAAGAACAACGACGGCGGAGCTTGAATCTCTCTCCTAGTATCGCCGGAAAAGAGAATTCGTTTCGCGGAAGATTGGGCCAATCTTGTCCAGCGGAGAAAGCGAAACATGATTGGAGTTGGTAAATCATGGGTTTGGTGAGAAGAAATCGATTGTGATTTTAAAGAAATGGAGGAGAGAGAAAAATGAGAATTGGAGAAGAAGCGAAAGTGTAGGTAGGATTGTAGGAACTAGGAAGAGAGAATGAGAGATGATGAAAAGATTTGAGTTGAGCAAATATTTTCCCTCGCTTTTCTCCTGTTTTTTCTCTTTGATGTATGCTTTCTCCTATCATCTCGCTTGCAGCAGGAGACCCCAAAGGAAAAATGGGAAGGGGGGAGGGAGATTTAAATTAAAAAGAAAGGGATTTTATACTAGGAGATTTTGATACTCGCCCAGTTTTACAAGTGTCTGGTTGGCCACACTTATATTTTCAAAAGGTCGTATCTCATTTATTTTTTTGTTGACATTGAGCTTTGGATCAGCTGTTGGAAAGATATTGAGTCAAATTTTCATTTCAATTTTGAATTTTTCAAAGATTTCGAATGTGATGTGAGATTATGAGATATGGTCTTTGAAGTTGACCATTGTGCACAAATATTTATGAACAAATAGAGTTACTATCATAAGCAAATGAATTTACTTATACCATGAATATTTGGTTACTCTTAATAATAACAGGGTATAAAACTTATAATTAAATATGGTTATTTTTATAACAAAAGGGATTACTAATCATTTTACTCTTATGAACGAATGAGGTTACTTGTATGAGAAATATAGTTACTTTTGTGAACAATTATGTTATTTGTATGATTAAATATAGAATGACCTTAATATTACTCTTTGTGAACAATTAAAAATATTAAGGTCTTTGTGAACAATTTTGTGAACAAAATATAGAGACATGATTGGTTCACTTTTGTATATAACTGCTAGTCGTCCAGACATAGCTTTTAGTGTTGGTTGTGTGCTAGATTTCAAGCTAATCCCAAGGAATCTCATCTAACCGCCGTGAAGAGAATTCTTAGATATCTTAAAGGAACAGATGATCTTGGACTCTACTATCCAAGAAGTGATACGTTTGAGTTATGAGGATATGCTGATGTTGATTATGTTGGAAATCTTGTAAATTGGAAAAACACCTCAGATTTGGTTCAATTTCTTAGTCATAGTTTAGTTTATTGGAGCACCAAGAAACAAAACACAGTTGTTTTATCCACTACTAAAGCAGAATATGTAGTTGTTGCTGCATATTGCTCTCAAATGTTTTGGATAAAACAACAACTTTGTGACTATATGGAATAAACTTTAATTGTGTTCCTATTTATTGTGATAATACTAGTGCCATTAGTATTTCAAAAGATACAGTGCATCATTCAAGAGTTAAGCATATACACATCAGACATCACTTTCTAAAAGAAAATGTGGAAAAAGGTTTGATTAAACTTGAGTTTTGTCAAACTGAAAACCAAATTGTTGATATACTAACTAAGCCTCTACAAAGAGATAGATATGAAAAATTAAGGCTTGAGTTAGGTTTAATAAACTTAAGTAATTGTTCCTATTCCAATCCCTCATGTCTGAATTGATTTGTCTCACTCTTTGTGATATTAAGTGAATGTGATTGATTGCCTAAGACCATTGCAAATTAAGATGTTAAAAACATGAACATGGATTAAAAGGAATAAAACAACTCACAAATGTCACATAATACTCCCCTTATTGTTCCTAAGTTAAAGAAACATGCATAATATGAAGAACGTTGATATTAAGCATAAGTTGTTCCTATAGCACAAGTTCCTTAGAGTTTATTGTCTTTCCGATCCAAAAATTAAAAAGTCCATAAAAAATCAAAAAAATCCGAAAATCCCCAAAATATAGGAATCAGATTTAATCAATTCATGATTCTCTTTTATCTTTTGTTTTTTTTTCCGCATATAACTCCTCATTTACTGTTACATGCATCTTCTTCTTTCTTTTATCCCAAATCCGTGTTCCTTAGTCGCTTCATCTTCGCCATTCACTAGTAGAATAAATGCTATTTGCTGCGCTGATATTGCTGCGGTTTTACCTATACGCAGCAATATAACACGCAAAAAGAAAAAAAAATTGAAAATTACAATATTGCTGCTGTTTCCCGCCAAAAACCGCAGCAATATTATTCAACGGACAAATTTTGAAAAACATGTGGGCCCATAGCAGCAAATATTGCTGCGGTTTCCACGTGGAAACCGCAGCAATATTCGTTGGCAATCAAAAAAAAAAGGAGGCGGGTTTTGTCGAATTGCTCACTCTCTCACAATCTCTCAAACTCTCTCAGTCTCGTCTCTCACACTTTCGACCCCCTCACACACTCTCTCTCTCTCCTCCGGCGACACGTTCGTTCTTCCGGCGATTTCACAACAACTTTCCGACGTCCCCCCTTCGTTTTCCGGCGTTTCAGTCCTTGGTTTTCGGCGAGTTCGAATTCCTCCGCCGCCTCTCTTCTTCGTTGCTCCAACGAATCGACCTCCGCTTCTATTTCACCGGCGCCACTTCAATTTTTCCGGTGCTTCTCCTCCAGCGCCTCTCCTCAGAATTTCCGGTGCATTCAAGCTTGTTCCTCGCCGTTTTGTCATCTTAGGTTAGTTTTTTTGTAAATTTTTCTTAATTAGTGTTTTAATAAATTTTTGGCTTAAATTGTAGTTTAAAATGATTAGTATAAAGTATATATATGCTTAGTTATAAGATTTGAGTATTAAAAACTGATTTTGTGATAATTTTGCTTTAGTTTTTGTATGCCCTAATATGTTATACGGATTGTTTATGCTTAAGTTATTGTGATGTTTTTGTAATTCTTTGTTTAAAGTGATATGAATGCAATGCCTTTATATTGATAGACTTACCAATGGGAGGGGAAGGGAAATCTAAGGAATGGTTTGGTATTTGTTGTTTGATGATAACTTGAAATCGCTTGAATGCGATTATTGTTTGGTGAATATTTGGAATCGCTTGAATGCGATTGTTTTTATGTACATCATATTGCCTAGATACCCGTTCAAGACTTACTCATTAGGAGTAAGTCTTGAATAGTCCCCGTTTTGGACTGTTCTTAAACGTCACATCTCACTTAGGTGGTGAATGTGTGTTGATTCTTTGATTCTAAGTGAAATACGGTTAGTCATTTCCCTAATTTGTTCTCCGGGTACATATAAGATAAACAATTATCTTTATCGTGTACTTGGAGAACTGAAGGGAAATGCTGCCGAATTTTACTTAGAATCAAAGATGATACATGCATTCACTAGTGGGATTGGACGTTTAAGGATGGGTTAGGTTGGAGTGATAAGGACCCAATGGAAGCATGCATTGAATATTAGTTTGTTGTATGTGTTGGAGTTATGTGAATTTTAAATTGATAATAATTTGTATATATGTATGTGTTGGGGTTTTTAGAAATGGATCGAAGTTGGATGTATGGAAAGCGGAATACGTTGGAGTTCGTAGAAGGTGTGAATGAGTTTTGTAAACGTGCTGTAGAACATCAACAACTTACTTGCGAGGCTGAGATTTATTGTCCATGTGTTGATTGCTACAATGTGAATATGATTTCTGATATTAGGACCATAAGGGATCATCTTATCCGTCGTGGATTTAGGGCTGAGTATTATATTTGTTATGGCATGGTGAGCAGGGAAAATATACTCAGGATAGGGTTAATGTTGATGTTGGCACTAGTAATTCATTAGAAATTGATATGTCGAATGTCGGGGTTGAGAATGAAGTTGTGATAGAAGATCATGTTAGGATTGAAGGTGATGATGTAGTAGGTGATGAAAATGACAACGGAGATAATAGTGACACTAGGATGAAGAGTTTGGTGATCAAATAGGTGAGATGTTGGAAGGGGCTCGTGACCATTTTAATGAGCGGCCACGAGTGTTTGACAGTTTGTCTGAAGCTGCTGGGAAACCCCTTTATCCAGGGTGTACAAAATACACTCAATTGATGGGATTTTAACTCTTTTCAACATAAAAGCGAAACATAATTTGACTGATGTAGGCTTCACAGAACTCTTAGAAGCTTTACATGATATGTTTCCTGAGGGTAATTTGTTACCAAAATCTACCTACTATGCCAAAAAATTAATGTGTCCTTTGGGTTTGGAATATGAGCGCATCGATGCATGTCCGAATGATTGCATGTTGTATCGAAATGAGTATGTGGACCTTTATGAATGCCCGAGGTGTGGTAAGTCCCGCTACAAATTGCCGGATGGGGTTGTGCCCGGACCGGGCAATACTGGGCCTTCTGCGAAAGTGTTGTGGTATCTTCCAGTTGTGCCAAGGTTTAGGAGGCTCTTTTCTATCAAAGAAGATGCACAAAACCTAAGATGGCATGCTGATCGCAGAAAGAAAGATGGGATGCTTAGGCATCCAGCAGATTCTCCTCAATGGAAAGCTATCGATTCCAGATATAGAGACTTTGGTCAGGAAGCTAGGAACTTGAGACTTGCATTGTGTACGGACGGAATGAATCCTTACGGTACTTTGAGTAGTCAACATAGCACTTGGCCTGTTCTTTTAGTGATATACAATCTTCCTCCATGGTTGTGCATGAAGCGGAAGTATATTATGTTGTCTCTTTTAATTTCTGGGCCTAAGCAGCCGGGAAATGATATAGACATATATCTTGCACCTCTCATCGAAGATCTCAAAAAGATGTGGGACGAAGGTGTTATGGTGTTTGATGCGTATTCTAATGAAGATTTCAGGCTTCGTGCTATGCTATTCTGTACTATAAATGATTATCCTGCTTATGGGAATTTATCGGGTATAAGGTCAAAGGGAAAAAGGCATGTCCCATTTGTGAGAATGGCATGGAGGCTACACATTTGCCACATTGTGGGAAACATGTCTATATCATTAATAGGCAATTCCTACATAGTTCTCATCCATATCGAAAGAAAAAAGCACCATTTAACGGGTTTGTTGAAAATGGTCCAGCTCCTATACCGTTAACTGGAAAAGAATTTATAATCGTGTTAAGGGGATGGGAACAATATTTGGTAAGGGGGTTAAACCTTCGGAAGACGATGGTGTCGTTTGGAAAAAAGAGTCTATATTCTGGAGACTTCCTTATTGGAAATACTTACCAGTTAGACATTGTCTCGACGTAATGCATATTGAAAAAAATTTTGTGATGCAATTATCGGTACTCTGTTGAATATGCCAGGAAAGACTAAGGATGGTCTTAAGGTTCGTAGAGATATGGAGAAATTGAAGATTCGGCCTAATTTATGGCCAAAGGTTAAGGAAAAGGCTAAGAAAGGAAAGGGAACAACAACGTATTTGCCTCCAGCTTGCTATACATTGTCTAGGAAAGAGAAACGATTGTTCTGTGAGTGTTTATACGGTATTAAGGTTCCCACTGGATACTCATCTAACATGAGAAGACTTGTTTCCATGACTGATCTGAAATTAATTGGGTTGAAATCTCATGACTGTCATGTGATGATGCAAGTGTTTTTGCCGATTGCAATACGCGGGATTCTTCCAAAACATGTCAGACTTGCTATCACGAGGTTGTGTTCATTTTTCAATACCATATGCAACAAGGTACTTGATCCTGATAGGTTGGATGCTTTGCAAAATGAGGTGGTGATACACTTTGTCAATTTGAGATGTATTTTCCACCTTCTTTTTTTGACATTATGGTTCACTTAGTCCTTCATTTGGTAAGGGAGATTAAGCTGTGTGGTCCTGTGTTTTAAGATGGTCATACCCTTTTGAGAGACATATGGGTTCTTTGAAAAAGAAAGTGAAGAATCCAGCAAGACCAGAGGCGAGTATTATTCAAGGAACAATTGCCGAAGAGGTTGGAGGATATTGTTCTTCTTATTTTGCTAAGGTGTGACGATAGGTCTTCCAAAGTCGAGACACGAGGGTAGATTAGAAGGCAAAGGTGGGGTCGGAATGCGACATATTGCACCTTCATTGGATGAGTTGCATAAAGCTCATCTTTTTGTGTTGCACCATGTTACTGAAGTTAATCCATACTTAGAAAGACATATGCGTGAATTGCGTCACAAAAATCCGTCAAAAGGGGAGAGGGCATTGATGAATGAGCATAACAGGTCGTTCATTGACTGGTTTCACAATAAAGTAATCGGTGAATTGTCTGAAACAACCATCATGTACCTGATACAATTAAGTGGTTGGCATACGGTCCACGTGACAGTTTTAACTCCTATGAAGGATATGATATCAATGGTTATACCTTTTACACTGAACGTCAGGATAAGAAATCAAAGGTGGTCCAGAATTGTGGGGTTTCAACGATTGCATCATCTAGGGAGTATGCGAGTGCAAAGGATAAAACTCCGATTGATGCTACACAATCATATTATGGGATCATTCAAGAAATATGGGAGCTCGATTATTGTGACTTCACTATGCCTATTTTTCGATGCAAGTGGGCGGATAATAGACGTGGTTTGCAAAAGGATGAGTGCGGTTTTACTCTGGTCAATATGAGTCGTCTGCGTGACACTGAAGAACCTTTTATCCTCGCATCGCAAGCAAAACAAGTGTTCTATGTATCTGATCCTGTAGACACTCAGTGGTGCATTGTTGTTAATGGTAAAAGGCGAATTTTAGGAGTGGGTGATGTTGACGACGAAGAAGAATATGATAAGTTTGATGACATCCCCCCTTTCTCAATCCCAAATGACGATATGATGAATGTGATTGATACTGAAAATAGTTACATGCGAATGGATCACCAAGAAGTATAACAGTCATTGAGCAACCTATTGACCAAAATTAAAGGTAAAAAATGTTCCATATGAGTAATTTGACTTGTTTTGAATTTTGTTACAATAATGTGATGATGTATATTGTTTTAAATTTCGTTAACACTCTTTCTTGTTTCTATCTATATGCTACAGATATGGCTAGTGACGATTCGAGCGAGCATTCATCGGATTCTGATGCCCCTTTTCACCCAGAAAAGGAGCCTGACTAGGGAGAGGCCAGTGATCGTGATGCAGATGCATTAGATGAGTGGATGGAGAGATTTGAGCTAGAGGCTGATAGGAATGCTTTACTTGGCATTGAGGTGACAGGTGATGGGCAGCCACCCCCGTCAGGTTCGCGTTTATTTCAATTTTTTAAATATTCATTATGTAATTTACTTGTTCGTTCTCTAATTTAATTTTCTTATTTTGATTGTTAGGTTCAGGTCAGACCACTACATATTATGGTGCACAGGGGAGCGGGAAGAAGTCAAGTGGGAATCCAAAGGCAACACGAAAGAGTAAACGAGGTCCCACGATGAATCTCCACAACACAGGAGATATGGTCTTAGAGTTCGATGATTTGGGAAGACCAACAGGTAAATAGATGTAATTTATCATACTTAGCTTATTACAATTTCATATTTGGATTTTTAATTGTTTCTTTACTAGGTCCATGGCGAGCCAAGTATGGTGTTTGGATCGGTCTTTCTATACAGAAGCTGAACATCAACTGGTCATGGAGACACATTTCTCCTACCTTGTTGAATGTGATGTGGACAGACACTATGGTAAACAACTCTAACATATCCATATATACTTAGTTTGATGTATTTATAGGTAGATTTGATTGCTAATATAACATATAGACTAGTTGAAACCAAAATTAGCCCTTTTAGACCATTTCGGGCCTTTTTCTTACCAAATGAATGAAAATGACTTGTTTCATGCTAGTTTAAGTTGTAAACAACTCTAACATATCATATATACTTAGTTTGATGTATTTATAGGTAGATTTGATTGCTAATACAACATATAGACAAGTTAGGAACCAAAATTAGCCCTTTTAGGCATTTCGGGCCTTTTTCTTCCCAAATGATTGAAAATGACTTGTTTCATCCTAGTTTAATTATAACAACTCTAACATATCATATATACTTAGTTTGATGTATTTATAGGTAGATTTGATTGCTAATACAACATATAGACAAGTTAGGAACCAAAATTAGCCCTTTTAGGCCATTTCGGGCCATTTTCTCCCAAATGAATGAAAATGACTTGTTTCATGCTAGTTTAAGTTGTAAACACCTCTAATATATCATATATACTTAGTTTGATGTATTTATAGGTAGATTTGATTGCTAATACAACATATAGACAAGTTAGGAACCAAAATTAGCCCTTTTAGGCCATTTCGGGCCTTTTTTCTTCCCAAATGATTGAAAATGACTTGTTTCATGCTAGTTTAAGTTGTAAACACCTCTAACATATCATATATACTTAGTTTGATGTATTTATAGGTAGATTTGATTGCTAATACAACATATAGACAAGTTAGGAACCAAAATTAGCCCTTTTAGGCCATTTCGGGCCATTTTCTTCCCAAATGAATGAAAATGACTTGTTTCATGCTAGTTTAAGTTGTAAACACCTCTAATATATCATATATACTTAGTTTGATGTATTTATAGGTAGATTTGATTGCTAATACAACATATAGACAAGTTAGGAACCAAAATTAGCCCTTTTAGGCCATTTCGGGACTTTTTCTTCCCAAATGATTGAAAATGACTTGTTTCATGCTAGTTTAAGTTGTAAACACCTCTAACATATCATATATACTTAGTTTGATGTATTTATAGGTAGATTTGATTGCTAATACAACATATAGACAAGTTAGGAACCAAAATTATCCCTTTTAGGCCATTTCGGGCCTTTTTCTTCCCAAATGATTGAAAATGACTTGTTTCATGCTAGTTTAAGTTATAAACAACTCTAACATATCACATATACTTAGTTTGATGTATTTATAGGTAGATTTGTTTGCTAATACAACATATAGACAAGTTAGGAACCAAAATTAGCCCTTTTAGGCCATTTCAGGCCTTTTTCTTCCCAAATGAATGAAAATGACTTGTTTCATGCTAGTTTAAGTTGTAAACAACTCTAACATATCTTATATACTTAGTTTCATGTATTTATAAGTAGATTTGATTGGTAACACAACATATAGACTAGTTGGAACCAAAATTAGTCATTTTAGCCATTTTGAAAAACAGAACATGTTTCACATTCCCGACGAGGTTCGATACAAGAAGCTCTACTTGTCTACTGTGAACGTTAGATGGAGGAATTTTAAGAGCAAATTGGTATCTGGTTGGATAACAATGACGAGAGTTAGATCAAAGAAAGAGAAGTTAAGTGATAGTCCGCCAGACGTATACAAGCACATCAAGAAGGAGGATTGGGCCACTTTCAAAGAAAAGATGATGTCAGATCATGCTATAGTAAGTTTATATTCTAATTATTAACTTGGTTTTATTGATTTAAATAATATTATACTAACTTAATGTGTTTTTTTATTTTGCAGAAAAAGCGAGAAAAGGCGCTTGAGAGCGCAAAGAAGAACACACATCATCACCACTTAGGTCAGAGGAGTTATGGAGATGCTAGAGAGTTGTGGAGGCAGGAGAAATTCGGTCCACCTAGTTTTGATTCTGGATCGTCTTCTAGTACACCATCCTCCTCGGTGTCCTCCAATTTTAACCGGGGTGATGATTGGTGGTGCGCGATGCATAAGAAAGATCCTGTTACTAAACAGAGATTCATTCCAGATGAGGAAACAAAGAAAGCAGCTGACAAATACGTATGTATATATCATTATAATTAACTTTTAGTTTGACATGAATATTTTTTCATTTATTAACTACATTATTACTGTTAACTTGCTTTTTGGGCAGTTGGAGTACAAGGAGAAGCAAGCCAAGGGTGAGTTCATTCCGATTCGTAACAGAGACGCCCTTTTTATGGCTCTTGGAGAGAAGCCAGATCATTCGGGTCGCTGTTACGATTTTGGGGGCGTTAATGTTGGCTATACCAAGGCTTTTGGGCACGTACCTCGTACGCACTATAGGAGATCGATGAAGGAACAAGAGGAGATACTCATACAGAAAATGAGTGAAAGGTGGAGGGAGGACATTGCCACATATATGCAGAATGTGATGATTTCACCTTCACATCCATCTACCGGGCCATATTCTTCACCATCTGGTGGGCCATCTCCTTCTCATGTACATCCACCTACTCAGCCACCTACTCAGCCACCTACTCAGTCACCTGGGCTGTATCATTTTTTCCCTTCACCATTTGCTGTGCCATCTCCTCCTACACAGCCGACTCAGCCTCCTATTCCACCATCTGCTTCACCATTTGCTGGGCCATATTCTGGGCCATCTCCTGGCCCACCTCTTGGGCCATCTCCTGGGCCATCTCCTGGGCCATCTCCTGGGCCATCTCCTGGGCCACCTCTTGGGCCACCTCCTGGGCCATCTCCTGGGCCAGCTCCTGAGATAGCTGCTTCACAGCCCACTCATCTACGTACTCCATTATCTGGATCAGACACTCATTCTCCTCAGGTGAAGGTACATATAATTATTATATATACATGTGCTTTATACAAAAAATTATCTTATATACAAGTCCTTTATACAAATAATTATCATATTTACATGTGTGTTTTATTCAAATAATATCAATATTACGTGTTGCTGTTAGGACGAGGTTCCATGTCGATTATTTGGTAGATCCAACTAGTGGAGAGACTTGTCTAGTGGCAGATGCATATTCTTATGCTTTTGATGAGACCACTACAGTTCATGGGTCTAGAATGATGAATGATCACCTGAAAGTGAAAATTCATCGAATTATAGAGAAATATGGTCATTTGCCACTACCTGTTCATGTCCCTGCATATGAGATCGACACTACAACTACTGCTTTGGGTACTTGGGTGCAATGGCCAAAAAATTTAGCACAAATGTTAAGTGATGAGGTAATTGTTCATATAGGCCTCCAATTTTGTAAAAATAATAGCTTTCAATTTAAAAATTTCATAATCTTATTCCCGTTTTGAAAAATAATTATTAGGTTACACCGACACCTAAAAAACAAAAAGGGATTTCGGGGGAGGCTGTTAGATCTTCTAGCCAGTTGCATTTATCAGCCGGTTCGGCTTCTCAGTTTAGTCCAGTTATCGACGATTCGTCGTTCTTGGACTCCCTTACTGAGGACTGCAGGGAGTTAGCAGATACGCTTTCCCTTGCCGTCGCAGATGATGATGTTGTTGGTGTTACCTTGCCGAGATCCTTGTTCCATTATTTGACAGATGATGGCACCGCTTTTCTGACCAAGGAGGATATTGGTCAGTTTTTGAGAGGAGAAATGATTAATATTTCTATTATCCAAGTGTACATGAGGTAACAATAATCAAAGCTATGCTTTTTTTTAACATTTAATTATATGGTAGTTGTATTTTTCACATATAGTTTACTTTTGCCAATTTTTAGGGCTACGCAGTCGGACTTGGATGGATTTGGGGATTCTATTGGACGTGTTTGTTGGATGTGTCCGCAAAGCACCATTATGGAGTCGCATTCATCATCGGAGGAAGTAACAAAGTACATTCTGCATGCTATGGTTGGATGCGTCGATGTAAATGCTAGTATCATGTTCGCGCCAATCTTTCAAGAATAATATTCTTTCTTAATATCTACAAATATTTATTGTTGCATGATATGTGATTTTTCAAGTAATTATTGCTGTTTAATCTTTCAATAGCCAACATTGGATGCTCCTTGCCATATGTCCCTTGCCTGGGATAGTTTATATCTTCGATTCTGCCAGCTATCACAAACAGCGGAAGTTAAAGCTTAAATTGCCTATGATAGCGTAAGTTGATATATGTTTGATATACTTTATATGAATTGAGATGGTAACATTCCACAATTAAGGACTAAATCAAACAATGTTGTGTTATCTAGTGCTTTTAGGAGGTTTTGGATGAGCGGCCATAGAGTTCGTCGAGAGAAGCTTTTGTGGAAATATGTTGAGGTATGTATTGATCGAATTGCTTGATTCAATTTAAAGCTTACTTTATTCTCATTATGCGGTAATTTTTCTCATTTTCTTATAACTTTTGATAAAGTGCCCGCAACAATAAGGAGGCACGGAGTGCGGTTATTTTGTGATGCGGTACATTTTTGACGTACTCGCTTCATATTTTGGTTCGTTGGATATGGACAAAGTAAGTTTATATAATTATTCATTTCATATTTAATATATTTTATAACTATTTGATGCTAACTTTGGTAAATTATTTTCAGGTTGCTCAAACCTTTACCAAAGATCCTTATACGGAGGATCAAATCAATAAGGTGAAGAATAAGTGGGCAAGATACTTTGTTGATAAGTGCATTGCATAGGTTAGTTAGTTTATGTTAATATTCTTTTTTTGTTCTAACTTTAGACGAACATATACATTATTGCAACTTGTACAACCAACTTTGTAGTGATGGATTATCATGATATATATATGTTGGATTGCGCTAAATATTTTTGTTGGATTATTATGGAATTGTATTTATAATGTTGGTTGGGTTGAATATGATGTTGGTTTGTTGGCTTGAATATTGGATGATGTATGTTGGAGATCATGGTGGTTGTTTGATGGATTTTGGATTTGATTGGATGGTGGATTCGGAGATGTTATTGGTTGTTGTACAGGTTAATTAAGTCCCTATTATGGGTTTATCCAATTTACAAATGGAGCTCTGCCGAAATTTATGCAGAAAATTTATTAGCATATTGTTGCATAGCTTCATCAAGGTTGCATATATAGCTTCCTCTTCACTAATATAAAACAAAAAAATAAAAAAAAAAGGTAATATTGCTGCGGTTCTGGGCCAGAAACCGCAGCAATATTACCTGTCAGGGCCAATTATTTCACCACAATTTTTAATATTGCTGCGGTTTGGTCTTTAAAACCGCAGCAATATTTCCTTATATTGCTGCGGTTTAAAACCGCAGCAATATTATTAATACCTATTGTTGCGCCCTTAATTGTTGCGCGCCCTAATCCGCAGCAATACGGCACTTTTTAACCGCAGCAAGTAGCCTTTTTTCTACTAGTGATTATTCATCTCCTTCACACCCCTTCACGCGCCATAAAATCCCAAATTCATTTCACAAAATGGCAAAAACCTCATGCAATTCACCTTTTCCAAACACAAAATCTCCCAAAATCTCTCAAATGGAAAAACCCTCTTCTCCATCAAAAACCCTAGAAATCGAAAAATCTCAAGAAACAACCATGGTGGAAGAAGAACAAAAATTGAAATCACCAAGAAGAAGTGTGAGAAGAAGAAAACTAATTGGGGAGGATGATGAAGAAGAATCCCCGGAACAAGCTAAGGGGGAGAAGAAGTTACACTTGTTCCTTCTAAAGGAACTGTTGCTTCTTCCTCCAAGAAACGAGTAGAAAGAAGTGAATCAAGGTATGTCTTAGGTTTTTGTGTAGATTTAGAGTGGCCCAAAGAAGTAAAATTCAATGAATTAACCGACATACTAAAGGAACAGGGTATGGAATACCTGTTTGAAACCGCATTTAACAATGCCTTAGTTCCTTTAGCTATAGATGAATTTTGTGCAAATTTCAATAATGCTGATGGAATTTGTACTATTGAAGTAAGGGGGAAGAAAATAAAACTTCTAAAGAAACCTTGGCAAAATTTTGGGAAGTTCCTTGCAAAGGAACTGATGTGTATTTTAAGAGGAAAGGAACTGTCTCCTTTCCTAATTTCCCTCAAGACAAGATTGTTGAATCTTTTTGGGGAACTGCTGGCCAAAACAAAATCAACCACAACCTTCTCTCTCCTGTCTACAAAATTTTATTTAATCTTGTTTGGAGAGCACTCATTCCTCGAACTGAGAAGAGGAATGAAGTGGGTCTCTTGGATATGTGTTACATGTTTTGCCTTGACCAACACATTCAAATAAACTTTCCTTCACTCTTTATCCAACATCTCACTCATTGCATTGAAAATAATTGTGCTGTTGGCTATGAAGCTTTAATTACTTCTCTTCTTACTCTCTTTAAAGTGAAAACAATCGGTTGGCCAACATTGGGAATAAAACAAGGTAATATTCTCAATGAAAAAACTTTACATGTCTTGTATCTCTATGTGCAAGAGGGCATATTGACTCAAGGGAGAATTGCTCCCAATTTCTCTCACAAGAGAAAACTGCCTGGGGCAGTAGAAGAGGAACCGACTGAAGTAATTCTGGAGGAACAAGTTCCTGCTCCTACAGAATCAAAAGAACAAAAATCAAAGAGGCGCAAAACCATTGCTAAAAAACTACCCCTCCTGTTCCTAAAAGAGTTAGACAAAACACTAGGTTGAAAGTTGCTCAAACTGTCCCTGTTCCTTCAAATAAGTACTCTCCTTTAGTCCTATCTAATATAAAGAAACAGGAACACAACTCACCTAAGGAACTAACTCCTCCACCCTCACCAAAAATCTCTGTTCCCCTCACTAATCTCTCTTCCATCTCTTCCTCGTCTTTTTCTGTTCCTTCTAGCTTTGAACAGTAAAAGGTTGAGATGGTTGCCCCCAACCCTTTCTCCTCTACCTCTACTGACCTTCCACCACCACCACCTTTTCTTCCTCCCATTTATACTACCACTTCTTCATCTGCTTCTATTCCAGGAACAGTTGATCCTTCACAAGAAACCACCCCAGTTCCTCCACCAAAACCATCTACTGCCTCTGGTTCTAAGGGAGAAGAACAAGTTCCTTCAGATGATTGTGGCTAGGTTAATGAAGTTTGTCTTCCTGCACAACACATGATTAAGTTTTATAATCACCTTCACTGGACTTTAGATGCCAAAACTAATAAGATGTTGGGTTTAATAAAAGTACTAAGTGATAGCGTGATTGAACAACAAAAGAACATGGAGACAATGGCCCAAGCCATTAAGAGTTTGAAGCAGCAACTTGATGAGCACCAAGGAGAGGTGATGAAGAAGTTGGAAGATGTGGTTGAAGAAAAAGTTGGAAGATATGGTTGAAGAAGAAGTTGTTAAGGAACACCATTCCCCTTCCCTTCCTAACGTCTAGTTCTTGTTTCTCTTCTAGGAACAAGACTTATTAGCTTTTGTTTCTTTTCTTTTCTTTCCTTGTCTCTTTTTGTACTTTAAGGAACAAGTGCTCTAAATACATGACTATATTTGTCTTCGTTTGTGATTTATGTGCATAATTTCTTACTTGGAATGACTAGTATTTTGTGATTGATGTTTGAGCTAGTCTAGCTTTTGCATATCCTAACTTAACCATTTTTATGGTGCTTGTTAATGGTCTCAAGGTATTGATCACTATTCATGAAAAAGGGAAGCGTTTGATCTTTTTTACCATGACAAAGGGGGAAAAAGATTACTGAACAAACTTTACTAAATAAAAATAAAATTTGCAACAAGAGGTAAATGAAAAATCAAAATTAAGGTTCTTAATCCAAGAGGTAAATGAAAAATCACAATTTACAAAAAGAGGTAAATGAAAAATCAAAATTAAGATTCTTGCTCATGCTTTTTCATTTCTTATTTTGTCTTTTTCATTCTCTTATGTTATTTGTTATTTCCTTAGTTTGTACCTTTGTTGTCATCATCAAAAAGGGGGAAATTGTTGAACCCTAGTTTTGATGATGACAAAGGAACAAAGATGCAAACTAAGTACTGGACTAACAAGTTATTTAAGTGAGTGAATTTCAAGGTATCAATGAAAGGAACAAAGAGAATGATAAGTCAAGGAAGAAATAATCAAGTTTGGATTTTGAAGACTAAATGAAGATCTTTCTCTATTTGGTACTGGAGCTGCATTGGAGCAAGAAGACTAAAGCGAGGTTTTTTGTTTCTAGTTCCATTGTAAAGGAACTAGTGAAGATGGTAAGGAAATATGGCAGTTTAGAATGAGAATGATCGGTTGTTCCTTGGAAAGGAACAGATGAATTGGCGCTAAACTTATAAGTCAAAGGAACTAGACTTAGGATGAAACATTACAACGGTACATTTATGGCAGTTTAGTAAATTATGCCTGGAATCTAGGTAACCGTTTTATTTAAGGAAAAATCTGATTTTATGGAAAATCTTTTTGAGGAAAAGATTTTATTTATCCAAAGATAATAAAAATATTTTTGGGTTTTTACGGAAATAATTTAAAGATAATATTTTTATTAAAAGGATTTTGTTTCGGTTTTTACGGAAATAATTTAAATATAATATTTTTATTAAAAGGATTTTATTTCGGTTTTATTAATTAATATATTTTTAATTAAATCAGATTTTCGAGTAATGCTTAAAGTGGTTGCTAAAATTAAGGAGCAGTAACTAAAAACACTCCCATGTTTAACAGTGATCATGGAGATCATGGGATGTTTAAGGAACGTGTTCCTCTGAGTAAGGAACATCATGGAATAATGGTTTTTCCACTAATACATGTTTTAATCCCACGTTCTAACTTCTAAGTTACTACCACTATAAATACTAATGTCTAATTAAGTTCCAAAGTGTGTCTGACCAAGTGATTTAGTGAGTTTAAAGTATAGTGTCAGTGCCTTCATTCTCTCATAAAAGCTATTTGTTCTTTGCCTTCTTACTCTAATTCCACTAAGTTTATTCGATCAATTGTATTTTGATTTTTGGGGTAAGGGGACTTTGAGTGAAGTTTTGTAAGAGAGAAGCTTTGAGTAAAGCAAGTTAAAGTGAGAAAACTTCAAGTGAAGTTGAGAGGAACAACTGTTAAGGGAACAATGGTTCAGGAACTTGAGTTTAGGAACTCAAGGTGTGGCTTGTGAGTAGAATTAGGTTGTAACAAAGTATTGTTTGGCCTAATTAGTGGAAGAGTTGAGTTTAAAATCCCTAGTGGCCGAGATTGTTTCTTCTTATTGGGCCCAATAAGTTTTTCCTCGTAAAAATCCCTTGTGTTCCTTTAGCTTGTTTATTTGTTTAAGTTTGAAATTCCGCAAAAAGTTACGTTTATTTCTACACATACAATTCACCCCCCTCTTGTATTGTTCCTAGTGAAATAACAATCTCAAACATCCTATATATACTTAGTTTAATGTGTTAGATTGTAGTTTTTATTGAAATTACCAAATCTAGGCAAGTTAGAACGAAATATAGGTCATTTAGCTCTTTTTAGGTCATATTTCTTGAAAATGCATGAATATGAGTAGTTTTAAGTTAGTTTGAGTTATAAACACCTCAAACATCCTACATATACTTAGTCTAATATGTTAGATTGTAGTTTTGATTGAAATTACCAAATCTAGGCAAGTTAGAACCAAATATAGGTCATTTAGCTCCATATTGCTTGAAAATGCATCAATATGAGTAGTTTTAAGTTACTTTGAGTTATAAACACCTCAAAAATCCTATATATACTTAGTTTAATGTGTTAGATTGTAGTTTTGATTGCAATTACAAAATATAGGCAAGTTAGAACCAAACATAGGTCATTTAGCTTATTTTGGGCCATATTGATTCAAAATGCGTGAATATGAGTAGTTTTAAGTTAGTTTGAGTTATAAATATCTCAAACATTCTATATATACTTAGTTTAATGTGTTAGATTATACTTTTTGATTGAAATTACCAAATCTAGGCAAGTTAGAACCAAATATTTAGCTCATTTTAGGCCATATTTCTTGTAAATGCATGAATATGAGTAGTTTTAAGTTAGTTTGAGTTATAAACACCTCAAACATCCTATATATACTTAGTTTAATGTGTTAGATCGTAGTTTTGATTGAAATTACCAAATGTAGGCAAGTTAGAACGAAATATAGGTCATTTACCTCATTTTAGGCCATATTTCTTGAAAGTGCATCAATACGAGTATTTTTAAGTTAGTTTGAGTTATAAACAACTCAAGCATCCTATATATACTTAGTTTAATGTGTTAGATTGTAGTTTTGATTCACTAGGGGAAAAAAGCAGAAGGGCTGCGCAAGTAGGGCTGCGCATTTTAAAAATGCGCAGCCCTACAATTGAAGGGTTGCGCTTTTTAAAAAAAAGCGCAGCCCTTTTGTATGAAGGGTTGCGCTTTTTTTAAAAAGCGCAGCCCTACTTACAGAAGGGCTGCGCTTTATAAAAAAGCGCAGCCCTTCTGTAGGGGAAGGGCTGCGCGTTTTTAAAACGCGCATCCCTTCTCTAGGAAGGGCTGCGCTTTTTTGAAACTAGCGCAGCCCTACTATCAATTTTTTTTTTCGATATACACTATGCATGCGCGCCTTTACTTCATTTTCCCACTTTCATTCTCTCTCTTCACTTCTTACTACCCCAAGTGCGATATTCCCACTTTCATTCTCTCTCTTCACTTCTTCGAGTGTTGCACCACCACCACCATCACCACTTTGCTGCCCTAATTCGAGCACCACCACCCTTCGCGCACAACATTTCGCGCACACACACCCCTTCGCGCACCACCACCCCTTCGTGCACCACATTTCGCGCACCACCACCCCAATTCGCACACCACATTTCGCGCACACCACCCCCTTTGCGCACACCACCCCTTGCGCACCACCCCTTTGCGCACCACCCTCTTCTCTTTCTTTTTTATTTTCTTCTCTTCTCCACCATTTGAGTGGTTAATTAGGTATGGGTTAATTTTGTTTTTAAGTTACTTTTGTTTTGTTAATTGAATTAAATGGTTAATGTGCAATGTGGGTTTTGTCAATTGTAGGAAGAAGAGGCTAAGGAAGGCAAGTAAAGTTCCAAGTATCTCTTTTCTCTTCATTGCTCGTCGTTGGTGTTAAGAGGTAACTACTTTAACATGTAGACAAAGTTGATAATTTATGAATGTATATGTATTTTTTTTAATGAATATAATATATATTATTTGTTGATATGAGATTGTATGAAAACGCAATGTGATTTAGCTATATATAATGAAAATATAAATAGTTGTTTGAATCATCATCATATATGCCTAGATACCCGTTCAAGACTTACTCATTAGGGGTAAGTCTTGAATAGTCCCCGGTTTGGGACTGTTCTTGGACGTTTGATCTCACTTAGGTGGTGAATGTGTGTCTTCTTTTCAATTCTGAGGAAAATCTTGGCTTATCGTTTCGCTACATTGTTCTCTGGGTACATATGTAGATAAGCAATTATCTACATTGTGTACTTGGAGAACTGTAGGGAAATGCTGCCGGATTTTCCTTAGAATTGAAAGTTGGCATATATTCACTAGTGAGATTAGACGTCCAAGGATGGGTTAGGTTGGAGTGATAAGGACCTTTGACTGCATGCATACAATTGAACATGTGACTATCTTAGCTTGTTGTATACGTGTGTGATTTGAATATGTGAGTGTGTGTACTTTAATAATGATTGATGCATTATAATGAATGTTGTGTTTAATTATTAGAGGTGGTCTTCTTGAATGAGATGGATCGTACTTGGATGTATGGTAGTCGTGAATCGATTGAGTTTGTGAATGGGGTCTCGGAATTCTGTAGAAGTGCATTAGAATATCAAACATCCTCTGGAGCAGTCGACTTTTATTGTCCTTGTTTGGATTGTAGAAATGTGAGCAAGGTTAGTAGTATACATGTGGTTAGGGAGCATGTATTTCGCCGTGGGTTTAGGCCTCAATACCATGTATGGATTTGGCATGGTGAGCAGGGGAGGTATATGGGAAGCTCTGGATTAAAGAATGATGTATGTGAAGAAAAAAAAGGATGATGATGAGTTAGGGGATGAGAATTTGGATGATGAATTTGGAGATGATGATAGGGATCGGGTAGACGAGATGATACACGAGGTTGAAGATCAGTCGTGTAGACGACCTCGTATTTTTGAGTCTATGTCTAAGGCTGCTGAAAAGCCGTTGTATCCAGGTTGTACAAAGTACACCAAACTTTCTGCGGTGGTAACACTGTTCAACATTAAGTCGAACGCTGGTTGGACGGACTCTAGTTTCACATCGTTGTTGGAAGTTTTAGCTGAGATGCTCCCTGAAGGAAATGAACTGCCAAAGTCGTACTATTATGCGAAGAAGTTGATGTGTCCTTTGGGTTTAGAGTACGAGCGGATACATGCTTGTCCTAACGATTGTGTGCTTTATCGTAATGAGTATGAGCATTTACATGAGTGTCCACGTTGTGGATTGTCGAGGTACAAGCGTGAAGGAGCTGGAGGTAGTGAAGGACCACCAGCCAAGGTGTTGTGGTATCTACCCATAATACCTAGATTTAAGCGCATGTTCTCAATGAAAGGAGATGCGAAGAATTTGAGGTGGCATGCAGATCGTAGGAAGAAAGACGGTCTGCTCAAGCATCCGGCTGATTCGCCTGAGTGGAAAACTATCGACAGGGTGCATAAGTCATTTGGTAATGAGGATAGGAATCTGAGGCTTGGATTATGTACGGATGGCATGAACCCTTTTGGCAATCTCAGCTCGCAGCATAGACATGGCCAGTAGTTTTAGTGGTTTATAACTTGCCTCCTTGGTTGTGCATGAAACGCAAGTACATGATGTTGTCGCTTCTTATATCGGGGCCCAAACAACCTGGAAATGACATAGATGTATACCTTCAGCCGCTTGTTGAAGATTTACAGAAGATGTGGAACGAAGGAGTGTTAGTATTTGATGCGTATGCTAATGAGATGTTCACTCTGCGTGCCATGCTTTTTTGTACTATGAACGATTATCCAGCTTATGGGAACTTATCTGGGTATAAGACTAAAGGAAAACAACTTGCCCGATTTGTTTAGATGACATGAAATCTACACACCTTAAGGGCTGCAAACATGTGTATATGCGCACACGAAGGCTCCTCAGCCGCGACCATCCCTATCGGTTTAAGAAGAAGGCATTCGATGGGACGGTTGAAGAAGAAGTTGCTCATAGACCATTAACTGGTACTGAAGTTTATAATCAGGTGAAGGGCATTGAAACAGTCTTTGGTAAACCTGCTAGTGAGGTTGATAGACCTACAGGATTATGGAAAAAACAGTCCATTTTTTGGAAACTCCCATATTGGAAAGATCTAAAGGTCAGACATTGTTTGGATGTCATGCACATAGAGAAGAATGTTTGTGAAGCTATTATCGCGACACTTATGAATATTCCGGGCAAGACAAAAGATGTTAAGGCGTCACGACTTTACTTGGAAAAAGAGGGGATTCGACCAGAGTTGTGGGCTCAGAAAAGGGACGGAAGGAAGAAGAAAAGAGGGGAGGAAAGGGTTGATGATGAAAATCAGAAAAGTAAAAAGGTGGAGGATTCGGAGAAGAATTATTTGCCACCAGCTTGCTACACGATGTCGCGTGCAGAGAAACGGATTTTTTGCGAGTCATTGTATGGCATTAAGGTCCCTACTGGCTACTCATCGAATATGAAGCGCTTTGTTACCTTAAATGGTGAGTTGAAGTTATCGAGTATGAAATCGCACGATTGTCATGTCATGATGCAAGTATTCTTACCGATTGCAATTCGTGGGATACTTCCAAAGCATGTGAGGCACACCATTACAGAACTGTGTTCATTTTTTCATTCAATCTGCAGCAAAGTCCTAGACCCGTCGACCCTCGATTCCTTGCAGACTAGAGTAGTTGAAACTCTATGCAAATTTGAGATGTATTTCCCCCCGCATTCTTTGACATTATGGTCCATCTCATTGTCCATCTAGTTCGAGAAATTAAGCTGTGTGGTCCAGTGTTTTTGAGGTGGTGCTATCCTTTTGAGAGATATATGGGAACTTTGAAAGATAAAGTTCGTAATCCTGCACAACCAGAAGGTAGTATAATTCAAGGGATTGTGGGTGAAGAGATCAGTAATTTTGTGGCTGAGTATTTTGCTAGTGTTGATCCTGTTGGACTTCCGACATCCCGACACGAGGGCAGACTTGAGGGCAAGGGTACAATTGGTTCAAAATTGATCACACCTTCCGTAGAAAAGCGTAAACAAGCTCACTTATTTGTATTGCATCACGTACCAGATGTCCATCCTTATTTAAGTGAACATATGGAGGAATTACGTGTTAGCAATCCTGGAAAAGGAGTGAGGGCATTGACGCAAATGCATAACAAGACTTTCATTGATTGGTTTCATAAACGAGTACTCAATGATTTGGATGAAAGTGTTCCTGAAACAGTCAAGTGGTTAGCATTTGGTCCTCGTGAAGCTGTACGCTCTTATGAGGGTTATGATATTAATGGGTATACTTTTTGGACTGAACGTCAAGATCTCAAGTCAAGATCGCAACAAAATAGTGGTGTTTCACTTGTGGCGTCGTCTACACAATATGCAAGCTCGAAAGATAAGTCGCCTGTACATGCTGAAAGCAACTACTATGGGCGAATACAAGAAATCTGGGAGCTGGACTACTGTACTTTTAATATTTGCCTCTTGTGTTGCACGTGGGTTGACAATAATCGCCGTTGTGTAAGAAACGATGATCCTTGCGGTTTCACCCTTGTTGACCTTAGTCGTTTCGTGAAACTGAGGAGCCATTTGTAATTGCATCACAAGTGAAGCAAGTATTTTTTGTAACTGATCCTGCTGATCATAAGTGGTCAATTGTTGTACCTGGTAAAAGGAGTATCCTCGGTATTGGTGATGTTGATAATGAGGAAGAATATGATGCATTTGAGGACCTCCCCCCTTTACCTATCCTGAAATTCGTGTGGAAGATGATGTAAATATGTCGGAGAATTATATGCGTGTAGATCACACGGAAGGGATACATGTACTTGAGGATCCTAAGAAAAGGCGGAAGCTCAATAATCATGAGACATAAACTCAGGTGTGTGTAATTTCTCCAATTTTTAGGCTTCAATTTCTTGTTGGTTGCATTTTGGGAACGAAAAGGCCATTTCCGGCCTATTTTGGCCTATTTTGGCCTTTTCGCTCCCAAAATGTACTTATGAAGTGATTTAACCTCAAATTTTTTTTGAACATGATTATATGATGTATAATGTAACTAGTATGTAGATTTTTAGGCTTTAATTTCTTGTTGGTTGCATTTTGGGAACGAAAAGGCCATTTCCGGCCTATTTTGGCCTATTTTGGCCTTTTCGCTCCCAAAATGTACTTATGAAGTGATTTAACCTCAAATTTTCTTTGAACATGATTATATGATGTATAATGTAACTAGTATGTAGATTTTTAGGCTTTAATTTCTTGTTGGTTGCATTTTGGGAACGAAAAGGCCATTTCCGGCCTATTTTGGCCTATTTTGGCCTTTTCGCTCCCAAAATGTACTTATGAAGTGATTTAACCCCAATTTTCTTTGAACATGATTATATGATGTATAATGTAACTAGTATGTAGATTTTTGGCTTTAATTTCTTGTTGGTTGCATTTGGGAACGAAAAGGCCATTTCCGGCCTATTTTGGCCTATTTTGGCCTTTTCGCTCCCAAAATGTACTTATGAAGTGATTTAACCCCAATTTTCTTTGAACATGATTATATGATGTATAATGTAACTAGTATGTAGATTTTTAGGCTTTAATTTCTTGTTGGTTGCATTTTGGAACGAAAAGGCCATTTCCGCCTATTTTGGCCTATTTGGCCTTTTCGCTCCCTTGCACACCCCTCCCCCCCGCCACCCCCTCCCCTTGCTGCCAACCCCCTCCCCCCCCACCCCCTCTCCTGCTCCCCACCTCCCCTCTGCTGCACACCCCCCCCCTCCCCACTGCCCCCTCCCCTGCAGACCCCCCCCCCTTCCCCCTGCAGACCCCCCTCCCCCCATGCCCCCCTTCCCCCCCGCCCCCCCCTGCCCCCCTGCAGACCCCCCTTCCCCCCCACTGCCCCCTTCCCCCCCCTACTGCCCCTTCCCCCCTGCAGACCCCCCTGCCCCCCTGCCCCCTTCCCCACCCCCCCTTCCCCTGCAGACCCCCCTCCCCCCACTGCCCCCCCTTCCCCCCCCACTGCCCCCTCCCCGCCCCCCTCCCCCCCTGCCCCCTTCCCCCCTGCAGACCCCCCCTCCCCCCTGCCCCCTTCCCCCCTCCCCCCCTGCACACCCCCTCCCCCTGCAACCCCCTCCCCCCCCCCTGCAGCACCTTACCCCCCCCCCCCCACTGCCCCCCCCCTCCTACTAGTTACATTTTTAATTTGCCTTTTTTTTTTTTAATTAATTCGTATGTTTTTTTACCATTTCAGGGACATGGAGGATGTGCATACGGATACGAGTGCGGAACACACTACCGAGGATGAGTGTTTCGATCACAAAAAGGAACAACGGCAAATGGTTATGGCTCGCCGTGAAGAAAAAGGTATACAAACGTCAATTGCAAGTAAGAACTTGCAGACGAAAAAGAGGAAAGGAAGGGGACCTACAAAGTCACTAGGGAAACCCACCCTAATGACTTTGGAGTACGATCATTGGGGCAACCTTGTGGAAAATGGCGTCAAAAGTATGCCATGCAAATTGGGATTTGCATGCATAAGCTCTCCATTCTCCACTCATGGAAAGAGGTCCCCGAGTCTTTGAAGAAGATGATTTGGGAAGATACTATGGTAAGATTCGCGTATATTATTTAGAATTTTAACACTTTGTTAAATATACTATGTAATATTGACTAATTTGTGAAAGCGTTCTTTGTAGAATCAATTCCATATTCCAAATGATGAAGCGAAGAAGAATTGTTTCTATCCGCAGTTGCCCAAAGTTCGAGACTTCAAGGCCAAGCTAGTGTCGGGGTGGATCACGAAGCGGAGAAAAGTCGGGGGAACAAAGAAGAAGAAAATCTACGACGGGGAAGCAACACCTTCTTCTGAGGCTTCACATGACACATCATTCGAGGATCCCTCCAAGCTTCCATATCAGATATGGAGGCATATCACAGCTGAGCAGTGGCATGCATTTGTTGCACAAAAAACAACTACCCCAGAAGTTGTTGTAAGAATTTTTTACTAGCTAAGATTTAATACTTCAGATCCAATATTATATAACACCATATCTAACCTTTGTTTATATTTGTGTGTTTCAGGCAATTCGTGAAGAAAATAGCGCGAATGCAAAATCTAGGAAGCACTATCACCATCTGGGTGCTCATCGTATGGTCAGGCGAAGAATCGTGGATGTATGACCATTACCCCACGACGCAATCGGGCACTAGCTCTACGACGACAGTTGCACAGCGGCAACCAGATAGAGTGCTCGATTGGTGGTGTTCCATGCATGGGGTTGATGCAAAGGGACAGAGAGTCATACCTGATCCCGGAACAAAACAGATAGCTAATGCCATTGTAAGTACATATTATAAGTTATTGATAAGGTTTACATAATAATATAACTTCTGCGCTCACGAGTATTTCTCTCTTATCATTTATGCAGATTGGCTTGAAGGAAAAGGAGGCAGCTGGTGAGTTCACTCCTAGAGGACAAGTTGATGCCTTACACGAGACTCTAGGACGGGACCAGTATGGACGTGTGAGGGGCGTAGGAGGTGTCCGCCTCGGGGTGAGAAAGGTGTATGGTGATCAATACACCTCTACGTCCAGATCCACTACCTCCAGTGTCAATTCATCACCTTCCATAGATGTGGAGGCTATGAAAGCCGAACTTCGGGAGGAGCTCAGAGCGGAGATGACTCAGAATTTCAACGCCATTTTGGCGCAGATGGGCTTACCGACTTTTGGTGCTTTCACGCAGGGCAATGTTCCTATGCAGCCTGTTCCTACGCACCTGTTCCTACGCAGCCTCGTCCACAACCGGAGTTAACGGTAATTGTTTAATATCACAACTATTGTTCTTAAATATGTTGTTTCATAGACTAACCTTGAATAGAGTTTTTTTTTAAAGGAAGAGACACCATGTGAGCTATGTAATCAAGGAGATGGTCATGGTAGATTCATTATCGTGGCTTATGGATCTGTACAGCCCCCTAGGGACCGGCCACTATTGCACAACCAGCCAGTAGCTGATATTCACTATGTGGTCAGCGTTAAGACATTGTGCCGGTTTCGAAGCATTTCCTCTTCCGCTGCCGAATGCAGCAGTTGGTCTACAGTTATTGTCTGATTCCATTGGCAGTTATATTCTATGGCCGCGTGCATTGGTGCGGTTAGTCAATCAGGTACAATCTCTAACATAAGTTATATACATAGTTTTCTTTTATAGTTCCTATATATGATTGTCAGTAATATCTTTTAATTTAACTAATTACTAGGGTTCGGGGAAGGCCGACAGGAAGGGAAAGAAGGTAGCTTCACCTCAGGGAGGCCGACGTGCCCAAGTGGGAACGAATTCTTCAGGAAAGTATCCACTCATTACGGATATGGAGGTGGTGCAACGCCTTACTAAACCGTGCTTCTGGCTACATGAGTGCATTAGCGATGCAGCCGATGAAGCAATGATTGAGATTAAGTTGTCGCACCACCAATTCCACTACATTGATGAGGAAACATCGACCTTCATTTCTAAGGTGATATTAAAGAATTCTTACTTGGGGAAGAGTTGAATGTTTCCATGATACAAACATTCATGAGGTAATACTTTATTAATTAAGTAGTATTCAATCCAACTAATAATAACTTCCATAATAAGTAAGTTTTATTTTTATCAATATGAATTCTCAGGCTATTATACAATGATGTGAGGCGATCTAGTCAGCCAATCTTTGGTTGGTTATGTCCAAGCTTTGTACGAGATGACAGTTGCGTACAAAACGAAAAAGAGGTGAAAGTATATCTCAAGGATTCTTTGAACGCATGTTCTCGTCTTGGATATAAGATCGTTCTTCTTCCTTACATTGAATCGTATGCTTCTTAAACTGACTTTTTAATTAATTAAATTGACCTATTAGTTGTTCTACGATAACAATAACATTATTTTTATTGTTGTAGGAACCATTGGACACTCATTGCAATATGTGTGTCAAGTAACGAAGTCTACCACTTTGATTCTTTGCGTAAAGGAACAATACGGTCCTTACTAGTCAAATCATTGTTAAATAGGTAGCCTAATCGAAACTATATATGCACACTTAGCTTATTAAATATTAAATGTACATCTAATCTTATAATAATGTGTATTGATGTAGTGTGATGAAGAAGATTACTTCATCTGGACTTCGACAAGGAAAAGCTCCTGTTTGGTATTTAGTCGAGGTAACATGTAATATTTTTTGCATCCTTTTATACAAACACATAATACACATATAACATGTCATTTATTGCATCTTTGGTGAATTTTAGTGTCCGGTACAAGAAGGTGGACTTGCGTGTGGGTATTACGTCATGAGGTTCATGCTCGATATCGTCAACTATTGCAAAGATGTTGTTGATCTTCGAAAGGTATGTAACTTTTAGGTTTCCAATTGTTGTTTGTTGTATTTCCGGCCTATTTTAGCCTTTTCGCTCCCAAAATGTAGTTATGATGTGATTTAACCTCAAATTCTCTTTGAACATGATTATATGAGGCATATTATAACTAGTATGTAGATTCTTAGGCTTTAATTTGTTGTTGGTTGCATTTCGGGAACGAAAAGGCCAATTCCGGCCTATTTTGGCCTATTTTGGCCTTTTCGCTCCCAAAATGTAGTTATGAAGTGATTTAACCTCAAATTCTCTTTGAACATGATTATATGAGGCATATTATAACTAGTATGTAGATTCTTAGGCTTTAATTTCTTGTTGGTTGCATTTCGGGAACGAAAAGGCCATTTCCGGCCTATTTTGGCCTATTTTGGCCTTTTCGCTCCCAAAATGTACTTATGAAGTGATTTAACCTCAAATTCTCTTTGAACATGATTATATGAGGCATATTATAACTAGTATGTAGATTCTTAGGCTTTAATTTCTTGTTGGTTGCATTTCGGGAACGAAAAGGCCATTTCCGGCCTATTTTGGCCTATTTTGGCCTTTTCGCTCCCAAAATGTACTTATGAAGTGATTTAACCCCAAATTCTCTTTGAACATGATTATATGAGGCATATTATAACTAGTATGTAGATTCTTAGGCTTTAATTTCTTGTTGGTTGCATTTCGGGAACGAAAAGGCCATTTCCGGCCTATTTTGGCCTATTTTGGCCTTTTCGCTCCCAAAATGTACTTATGAAGTGATTTAACCCAAATTCTCTTTGAACATGATTATATGAGGCATATTATAACTAGTATATAGATTCTTAGGCTTTTATTTCTTGTTGGTTGTATTTCGGGAACGAAAAGGCCATTTCCGGCCTATTTTGGCCTTTTCGCTCCCAAAATGTACTTATGAAGTGATTTAACCCCAAATTCTCTTTGAACATGATATATGAGGCATATTATAACTAGTATGTAGATTCTTAGGCTTTAATTTGTTCTTGGTTGCATTTCGGGAACGAAAATCCATTTCCGGTCTATTTTGGCCTATTTGGCCTTTTCGCTCCCAAAATGTAGTTATGAAGTGATTTAACCTCAAATTCTCTTTGAACATGATTATATGAGATATATTATAACTAGTGTGTAGACTTTTAGGCTTGCATTTGATTTTGATTCCATTTCGGGAAGATATATGTCATTTTTAGAAGTACTAACTACGGTAAAATGATTGACTTTTTGTATATGTTTATTCCTTGGTTGTTTTGCAAGGTTTATGCTAGTTCCATACCACGTTTGAGGAACTTCACCAAAGAAGAAATTGACGAAGTTCGGGATAAGTTGGCGTCCCACATTACCGATGATTGCATAGGATGAGATTTTCGCTCCAAACAATGTACTAGCTAGTTTCTATCATCCTATGTACACTTTTTACATTATTTTAATATATTTGAAGTTAATTATTACCTTTCTCCACTTGTCATATATTATCGTATTGCAATTTGCATTTTTTTTCTTGTCCAAGGGAGGTTATGGGTAGGGGTGGGGCTGGTGTATGGGTGCAGGCTGTGCTGCTGGTATGTGCAGACTGTGTGCAAGCAAAAAAAAAAAATATAAAGTGAAGGGCTGCGCTAGTTTAAACTAGCGCAGCCCTTCTAAACTTAGAAGGGCTGCGCTTGTGAAGGAGGCGCAACCCTTCTAGCTTAGAAGGGCTGCGCTTTTTTGAAAAAACTACTTGAATACTGAAGGGCTGCGATGGAAAGGGCTGCCCTCAAAAAGCGCAGCCCTACATGCCATTTTCAGCGCAGCCCTACTGCTTTTTTCCACTAGTGATTGAAATTACCAAATCAAGGCAAGTTAGAACGTAATATAGGTCATTTAGCTCATTTGAATATGAGTAGTTTTAAGTTAGTTTGAGTTATAAACACCTCAAACATCCTATATATATACTTATTTTAATGTGCTAGATTGTAGTTTTGATTGAAATTACCATATATAGGCAAGTTAGAACCGAATATAGGTCATTTAGCTCATTTTAGGCCATATTGCTTGAAAATGCAAGAATATAAGTAGTTTTAAGTTTGTTTCAGTTAAAAACACCTCAAACATATTATATATACTTAGTTTAATGTGTTAGATTGTAGTTTTGATTGAAATTATCAAATCTAGGTAAGTTAGAACGAAATATAGGTCATTTACCTTATTTTAGGCCATATTTCTTGAAAATGCATGAATATGAGTAGTTTTAAGTTAGTTTGAGTTATGAACACCTCAAACATCCTATATATACTTATTTTAATGTGTTAGATTGTATTTTGATTGAAATTACCAAATATAGGCAAGTTAGAACGAAATATAGGTGATTTAGTTTATTTTAGGCCATATTGATTCAAAATGCATGAATATGAGTAGTTTTGAGTTAGTTTGAGTTGTAAATATCTCAGACATCCTATATATACTTAGTTTGATGTGTTAGATTGTATTTTTGATTGAAATTACAAAATAAAATATAGTTAGAACCAAATATATGTCATTTAGCTCATTTTAGGCCATATTGCTTTAAAATGTGTGAATATGAGTATATTATTTAACCAAATGCAGGAGACATACAACAAGAAGCTGGATGATTTTACCACTCAGGGTCATAGCCGAACCCTGATTTATTGTATTGGGATCGGAGACGGTGAGAGGGACATAGGTAAAGTGCAGGGGTTGGGTCAGGGAGATCACCTGTATTACAACTCTGCATCTGGGCGAGGAGATGGCTCTTCACAACCATATGAGCCGTCCATTTTTTCTCAGCTTGAGGCGCAGGTGGAGGCAAAGGTCGCTGCACGGATAGAAGAAGTGGAAGCAAGGGTCGCAGCACAGCTGGAAGAGTCAAATCGGGACCTCCTGCAGGAAATGATGCGGAACATGTCTAATTTCGGCCACTTTGCAACACAGGAACCTCTCCACAACGCAGACCAGACGATGACCCAGGGTCTGGTGGTGGCACTGGTGCTACAGAGACACCCGCGACAGTATAGTTTGTTTGGTTGGTAACTAGATTACTAACTTATAGTTTCTACATACTTAGTCTAATTATATATATGCATTTAGTGTTTATATTTATTGGCATATATCTACCTTTGATTTTAGCTGTGTAGGTATAATTTTTCGGAACTCGACTTTGACTTGATTTCCCGACACCAGGATCTATTTTGCTTACATATAATTAATCTAGGTAGTTTGTCTAATTATAGATATTTACAACTTATTCCCCGACATCGGCATGTATTTTTTGTGTACATAAATCTAATCTATTTCATATTTAAATTGCATATTTTTTTTAGTTTAACATATAGAATGCGAAGGAGACGATGCGGGAACAGGTTTAATGTAGTATATTTCGGTAATGTCGTGCAGCAGGTACAGGTTTAATCATAATATATAATATTATAATATTATTTAATGTAATTTAAAATAATAACGACTGCTAAACATCAAACAACGATGGCTAAACGGTCGTTGTACAAAGAAAGTATTGCTGCCAGGGAATTTAATTAAGAACAATGACGGCTAGCGACGGGTTAAAGCCGTCGCTCAAATAACATCTGCTATGAACTGTCGTTGATTTAACGACGGTTAAGCATCGTCATTATTTTAGAGACGGCTTTAAACCGTCAGTGTTTCAAACGGCTTTTCGAAGCAATCGGTGATTGGGTAAAGAATGGTCGTTGGCTTTTCACTGATGGCCAGACTGTCGTTGATTCCTTAATTACCGACCATATCTGCAACGTCCGACTATTAACGACGGTTGGCGGTTGTTAATCATTTTATAGACGGGGATTTCCTCATTAGCGACGGCTTTTAACCGTCATTGATGACGTATTTTCTTGTAGTGCTTGTGTACTTTTTCGCTTCATGATTTGGGACAACTAGGGGTTGAGGCGGATTCAAGACTTTAAGTTTGGGGGGTCTTCAACAAACCATCTAATATGAACATATTAAGTAAAATAAGAAAATGAACAATATTTTATGATACACATATCGGTAATGAGAACCAAGTCAATCTCAAAGTTTATAATTTTCATGTCAGTTATTAGAAAATGCTTTCATTGTATTCTTTTTTAATAAATCATAATCTTTTCGATATATGTAGCACTTTAACTTTTTTTTTAAAAAACAAGAAATTTAACTTTAATACCTCAAACACATAATTTTGCCCATTAATTTCTTAATTACTTATTTATCAACAAAAAGTATAACGAGTTGATAATTAGAAAGTAACATAGAGATTAACGAGTAGTTCACCATATTACATAATTATTCTTTTACTTAGTCAAATTTAGTACTACATATAAAAAGTAAATGTAGTCAAATTATCGCATTTATTTGGGAGAAAATAAATTGATTGTAAAAATGTATGATTTAAAAATCACTTGTTAAAGACTTGGAGCACATAAAAAGAAATGAATTTGTAGTCTTTAAATTCGTTTAAAAAATGGACAAAAATCAGAAAGAAGAAAAAGAAATACTAAAAATCAATTACTACTTTTTTTCTGATAGGAAAAGTTCATACAACGAAAAGTAAGACAAACTTCAAATAAGTTTATTATCATACACAAGAAACTAACATAACCACCTAAAATTTTTACAGAGTACCAAATGTAATTACAGTAAGTATGGTTGTTGCCCTTAAGGTGTGGAGGCAGGCAGTGTACCATAGAAAAAGAAATAATAAAGTTGTATAACATATAGAAAAATAAAGAGCAAAGTTTCACCTTGAAAAACAAAATTCCTGGCATATACAAATCCCACATCGGTGGGATAGCTTGAGGAAATGCTTACAAGTTGTTATAAAAGAAAGCCTTCTTGGCATATACAAATCCCACATTGGTGGGATAGCTTGAGGAAATGCTTACAAGTTGTTATAAAAGAAAGCCTTCACCTTCTAGTTCCCTATAGCAAGCTGGTTATATGTTTGGGCTTTGGTAACAACTGTTTGGACGTTGGGCCATTAAATTATCAAATATTTGGGCTTATAAAATATAATCTTGGTTGAAAGTGTATTGCGAGCTTCTCGAGCCTTTCGAACTCGAGCTAAGTTGTAAGTTTTGGACTTGAGCTCGAGCTCGAGCCTAATATTTCTAAAAAAAAGAAGGAAATCCTTCCTCACTATTGCTAAAAGCAATTCTTTACACTTCGTGTATTTATCCTTTCTCAATGAGGGCTCAAATTACTTCCCCCATTATTTTGTAACGAAACAACTTTTTTAGAAATGATGTCATTTTTGTTCTCCAAATGAATGACCTCTAAATTACTTCTTTGCTAAACAACAACACAATTTTATTTTATTTGGGCAAAAGAGACAACAATATGTTGTTCCCAATTCATACCAAGGCAATATCATAAGTCGTCTTCCTTGTATCACCCTCTTTGATTTATTTAAGAAACGATAGCTTGCTTAGGTTGTTTTATGTTTTTTATAATAAAACTAAAAGTTGTAAAGTTGTGTCTAACAATTAATCAGGAATTGTGCAATTAATTAGAGATTTTATTTAAAAAATAAAAATAAAAGTTGATGATGTTAATTGATGTTGCTTTGAAGGTTAATATTTCTATGTAAGATAGTCATATGTGGTTTTGGATTTTTATTATTTCCTATAGTAAAATTGAGATATTGTTTCTTTATAGAGGTTTGATGTCCTCCATCTCAAAGTATAAAGACGGGAGGAGGGTTCGAACCCGTGACCTTCGTTCACAACAACTTAATCTTAACCACTAGGCCAAAACATTATCCTCTTTCTTTATAAAGTAGACATGCAACTTTTTTTTTAGTATGTAATCTATATATCTCTTAGTTTGACATCATTCATATAATTTACTTTGATCATTCATGATTTATATAAATGAAAAAATTGGGTCACATGAGATATTGTCAAATACATCTCAAAATATATTTTTTACAATATTAACTTTAAATTTTTTGTCAACTAACAATTAAGACAATAATCTTACACCCTTAAAAAGTTGGAAGTTGGGCACTGTTCATTTCTACAGTGTTCTGAGTCACAAACATCCGCAATTCACTGTTCATAAGCACCAACCAATCTGAGCCATCTATTGTTCCTTCACTCTCAACCACCCGATTGTTCTCCTCCTCTCTTGTGTCCTCTCCTAACCCTTCTTTCTCTGTCTTTGGTTTTTCCTCCACACAACCGCCAACATCAATTTCTCTCTCCTCTTTCTCTTCGCTTTGAATTTCTTTATTCAATTTCTAGGGTTTCATCTTGTAGGAATTTTACCTTCTCTCTCAAGAGGACTTCAATTTCATCGACAATCGCAGATGTCTGGGGTTTTGTTTTGGCAGGTCATGAAGGAAGCAATTCTCTACTAGGATGTAATTGGGCTTTGAAGAAACCTCACATAATTCTCATGGATTTCATAAATCGAAACTCGAATTTCCGAAAAATCGAAGGTATGTTTACGAGTAATTCTTCATACAAGCTTTAAGATTGAACACTTGTATTTTTCAGACTAATTTGAGTGAGAAATCAGAATCTGTTCCATGACTCTCCATTATCACTCTCCTTCATTCATTTCTGTGTTACAGTGAGCAAATCCTCTCCTTTTTTTTTAGTTATTTGCGAATTTTAGGTTTCTATTTTTTTGGTTTAATCTTCTTCCTCCCATTTACTTGATGTGGATTCTCATCCTTTTCTGTTTATTTTCGAGTTTCAGGGTTTCAATTTGATGGAGTGTGATTGTGAAGGAGAAGAGGAAGCCTAGATCAGAAAGCAACCATGGCCCAGGGGACTTTGATCCGACTTAAAGCAAAGCAAAGTGGTATTCTTCTGATTTGATATTTGTTATTTGTTATTTTAAAGCCCTAATTTTTCATGGTTTAGAGTTTTGTTTAATTTTTCTTTATATATGTGTATTTATACACCAACTACTCTGAGGAAGGAAGAGATTGCTATTATTGTTCAGCTTTTACTTCATTGTATTTTATCTAATAAGTCTGTGTTATCTAATAAGGCTTTTCTAGGTTCGATTTAAGTTTTGGATCTGGGTTTACTTTTCTTTGTTTGTGTTTGGAGAACTTAATTTACATAAGGTGAGTAGTAGTTATTTTGTGATATATATGGAGATTAATTTATATGGGTTAGTGTAAAAAGGAAATTGATGTACATTGCTCTCTTTTCATTGATTATGGGTTGCTGGTACAATTAGATAATAAAGGAAATGATTGATGCTAACAAATTTCTCATGAAGCCAGTAATAAGCACACTCGAGGCACCAAATTGAATCAATATCAATGTTGCCTTTTCTTCTCCATTTCCTTCTTCCTTTCTATATGAATTCATATGTTTATAATAATTATACTATTCCAATTTCATGAAGTTGATATATTTTTCTTCTGTTATCATATCCGAGTTCCGAGTTGGATTGTTTCTACGAAGGTATAGAAGTGTTGACTTGTCAAAACTGTTGGATTTTCTTATGATGATTATCAATGATCATGTTTGTTTAAGGTGTTCGATATGTAATTGAGATGAATATGGTAGTTCAAATATGAGATCTACAGTTATAGTACTTGGTTTTCTTCCCAGAAAATTGAACTACTTGTAAGTTATTTTACTTCTCATGTAATATATTTTTCATGATTTTAACATGCTATTAATCCTTCTTGATTGATCAGTTACAAGGAAAGTTACACGTCTCATAGGAAAACTATATTGAGTTGGCCAATAATTTTCTTGTACTCAAGTAAGAGCTTGCAATTAACTACCATTTGGTACCATATGCCCTTTTCAATGTTACTATGATTTTTTAGTCGAAGCGACATCAAACTATCTTTTAGATTTTTTGGGGGAGAAAGTGCTTAAATCATAATGATTTTACTTCTCTTTGCAGAACTGGATGTTATTTGTTACATGAGATTAAAAAAATAGAAGCAGACGAGGCATCCTTGGAAGGGAGTACTACTCAAAATGGTAACATCAACGAGACCACAAATAAACTTGCTGCTGTGGTGTGTAGCATCTGCATGAAAAAGGAGAAAGATCGAGGTTATTGCTAATCTTATGATTGAGTTGTTTTTATGATAAGGCTAATTTGTGTAGTCATTTGAATTATTAATGTATAGTTGAATACTTGAATATTTATGTAGGAATTTCTAGATTACAAACTTTGGTATCAAGCTTCTAACTGCTTTATTTTGGAAATTCAATTCTGTATAAAAGTTAAATATCAAGCTAGGCTTCTAACAGCTTTATTTTGCAATCTTATTCAAACTTTATTTTTCTCATGTAAATGGATAATCTTGGTATTACTTTTCAGTATTGTAGTATTGCTTAGTGTCAACCTTTCACTACTAAATGGGACTAAATACTCATACTTTTGTTGCCCTTATTTGTGGGTCTAAATTTTATGGAGCAATCACTTATATTTGGAGTTTTTCCTTTGATTCTAAGTTAGTTTTCATATCCTTTTTTTTTGGACTATGAATCTTTTTTGTTGTATTCTGGTTTCTTTTGTACAGAACATTTGCTTAAGCTAGAAAAATAAGAAACTTGGAAGATCAAGTTCTAGCTAGATGTGGTGATTTTGGTTGAATTGCTTGAAGAGGTGAGTGTTCCTTTCAATTTTCCCTAAATTCACCTATTTTAAGTTTAATTTATGAAGTTTAAGTTAAATATGTAAGAGCTACTATTATGCACGACTGTGTTGTAAGGTTAAGTTTGCCAGTTTATTGTTTTTTTTTTGTTTATGTTCTTCCTAGCTTCTATGCTCAAGTGAGGAGAGGAGAGCCCATTATTTGTTTTTGTGTTTTCTTCATAAGTTATTGACAATCTTAGCTTCAAAAACTTCAATTATTTGGGGTAATATATAAACATATAAAGGAAGAGGGTTCATTGGTCTCCTAAATGTGCCCATTGACTTTCAGATTTTCGCAATGGAAAACCACTTCTTGTGCACGTTAAAAAACACTCTTGCATTTCTTCAATAACAATTTTCTCTTTGATATGCCCATTAATTTGGTGATCTTAGTAATGCACTCAACGTGTTCGACGAAATGCTTCAAGGAAAAATTATATCTTGAACTCTCTTGTGCGTCATTGTTTTGCTAAGCTAAGTATTTCACACTTTCCCTATATACTTATTGAAGCTATGAGGCCTAATGAATTTACTTGCACTTAATGCTTGCTCCAGGTTTAGGTTTGTTAAGCAAGCTTACCAAATTTGCATGAATTTACTTGCACTTAATGCTTGCTCGGTATAGGACTACTTTTGTAGAGTGTAGACAATGTTGACTGGTAGGAGCACCATTGATTATATTTTAGATTTTTGCTTGTTTATTGGACCCTTTCATTTTGGTTCGAGTATGGTTCGTCATTTGCGGTAATAAAGTAGGTGTTGTCCCTTCAATGTCGCTCTTTTATTACTGTGTAAAATGGATTTCTAATATGTAACATACTGGGAGTGGAGAAACACATTTCCTGTCTTAGAATCCCCTGTTGAGATATTTGGGTTGTGACCTTTAGCATTCGATATCATTCCTGGTCTTAAAACTCTAAATTCAAATATGTTTATACGTTTCCATAACCTTTCAAAAGTGGCAATTATTGCTACTGTAGCAATCAATAGTGAAATGGGTGAGCAATCCTTGAAATTCACTGTTCATAAGATTAGGCAAATTTGAGCCCTTCATCTGAGCCTTCATCTCAGCCGCACAATATTTTCTTTCTGCCTTATTTCACTGTCTTTCGTTATCTCTCCTCTTCTCTCTCCTCAATGTCTGACTCTCTCTCTCTCTCTCCTCTTTTGCCAAAAGTCACCTTTTCCAGATCTTTCTCCATTTCATTGATTTTCAGTTCCTGAACAAGTTAGGGTTTATCTATGGCAGAGCACGCAAAGGTGAAGGATGCAATGGTGTTTCAATTTCCAATTTTGGGTATGAACTAATATCTTATATGTTGTTGTTGGAGTTTTCAATGTTTAATTTTTTTTATTGTTATTCTCTTTTTGATTTTTGCCAATTATATCAGTTTGATTGCCTTGCTTAGTAAACATCTATAATATATGTGTTTCTTTTCTTTAAAATATAGAAGTGTATTTACTTAATTTTGATGAGATATTATGTCAGCAATCCTAATCATTTTCTTCTTTTTCTCTGAAATATTTGGGTTTACTAAATTCAGGGAAAAAATAGGGAGAAGTGAAGTTTTTCTCCGTGAGCTATATTTGGAAGAAGATTCAATAATGGGTTTTATTATGAGTATTTTTGGATTTGGATGAAGATCCTTCTCGTGGGCTTGTCTTTGCGTGCTACTTCACCTTCTTTCAGTCTACTAATGTATAGGTTTGCCTCGAAATTTCTCAATTCCCTCATTATCTGTGTTTTTCAACCATTTATGTGTAATGCCCTCATTGTTATATTTATTTTCTAATATTTTGGATTGTTCTGTTCCTCTATGATGGGTGTAACGATTGCCTATTAGTATCCTCATGTTGTTGCTGAAAATGTGTTGCAATTACATTAATGTACATAGTCTTACTGCAATTACATATATGTAAGCCTGTTCATTGGGGCGGGGCCCCAATAAAAACCCTCAATGAGCCCTTTTAAAACACACATGACCCGACCCTTAGTATAAACGGGCGGGTCCTTAAAGGGTCAGAGATTAAAAGGGTTGGCATGGGTTGGGGAGGGTTCTTAAAGGGTCTTTAAAAGGTTTTTTTTATTTAAAATCTACCTTTCTCTTCTTATCTCTCTCCTATTTTCTCCTTCAGGTAATACTTCACTTCCCCGTCAATCGGAACAAATCGATACTACTATATATAATTTTTCTCTCATTCTTCTGGAATTACTGTAGAGTTGATTCTTAGTTTTTAATATAAGCTTTTTTTTTTGTTCTTTGAAGAAATAGAAGTGAGGAAAAATGGGACCAATAGAGGTGAAATGCAGGTGTGGGGAAAAGAATTGTAAAGAATGGGCAATCATGGAGTTGCTGTCAATTAGTTAGGAAACCATTATCTTGATTTTTTGCTTCTGTTGCTGTCTTACCGTTTCTGTAAATTTGGAAAATCTTCTATTTAGCTGGGTCGGGTCGGGTTCTAATGGGCCCGGCCCGGCCCAGCCCGTGAATCAATACCCTTGACCCAATCCGACCCGGCCCGTTTACACTTTGACCCAGCCCAGCCCTGACCCACCCCATTGAACAGGCCTACATATATGTTGGTGCTGCCCTGGCAAGATATTGTGCTCCCATCCTCAATAACAATTGGTTCTACTCCACACAGACAAAACCCCTGTTTTTCATTTCACCTCTTGCATGTCTCATTCCTCCTTTTCTATACATCTACCCACAATAATGCTTACATAAATTTTGTATAGTTGTATACATATACTACACTAAATACGTTGTCTACACAACTACCAGCATGTGTAGGTATGACATACACTAAATACGTTCAAATTTTTGTTCTTTTACCTTTTCAAAGACTTTGCTGTAATTCGAATTGAAAGAATGGACCATGGTTTTGATAAATTTTAGTTTCTGATTTTTTTTTTTTTGGTATTTATGTATTAGGCTGCTTCTTCTCTTCTACATCTGGATTGTTGAGGTATTGATTGAATTTTTACTTTTTTTCATCTGGGGGTGTTATGATCTCAATTGAGTTGTTTAAGTATTTTAGTGTTGACTTAGTGTCTAAATGAAGTGTTCAAGAAGTTCTGTGTTAAGTATGTTATTTTTTTCAGAGCCGAGTATACAATTATATTATAGACATGATTTGCGTTATCCCCTTTACTACTATTGTTTCTTGACCCCCATGTGTCCAATACTTGGTTGTCACTATAGTTTTTATTGTTTCTTGGAGTTCTCTATGATATCTGAGTTATACCTATCAAATCACACCTTGCCTGTTATATTCAGGAAGAATAACACAGTGTATGGCTGAAAACTCATCACTTGGTAAGAAACTTTCTTTGGATCTGGCTAGGTAATTGCTCATTGCTATATCCGAATCTCTACCGGGAATATTATTAGTTCTGAAACTAGCGAGGAACATACAAATGATCATCACAGTGCTTCTGTTACCAGTGCTGAAAAATTGACAAGCTTAGGTCAGAACTTATCTCAATTTCGTATGTACCACGAGACAAAATTGCACTTCCAGCAAATGGGCATCCATGAACAACAGTTGAAATAATGTGTGTTGTATCTTGTGATAAAAAGGGCTTCTTAAGTTCATTCTGTACTACTTCGGCACTCTTTAGCCAAGTCTTAGAACTGTGATCAACAAACATGTACATTTGGATGTAATTTCTGAATTTTGTGTGATATGATGAAATTTGTATAAAAGCAAACGGTTTGAGTTTGTCTCATTCAGCTCTTAAAATCAGATAGTGCCTATGCATTTGGATCTAGAGGTCCTTATTACTCTAGGGTTCAATTTTTTTTTCTTGGAGATGATGTAACATTTCACGTATTTTAATAAGGGAAAAAGAATGCGTTCTTTTTTTTTTTGTGTACTAATATAATTTTTGCTTGACACAAATTTAATTTTACAAACGAATAGCAGTTTTTGGTGCTTCTTTCTGTTTAGCAATTTGTTCGACATTAACCATTACATCAAAACTTTGTAATTTTATTTATTTTTAACTATGAAAGCAAATTTTAATGAACATAACTAAATGGTGAAGAGCTAGCAAGTTCACTCGAAACCGTGGATTACCTAACCACCTAATCTGAACTAATGGATGAAAAACCCGAAGAAACATGGATTATAAGCAGATGTTGGATGGATCGGTCCAAAAATCGGTGGAGGTGAATCCGACCCATCTTCAAATTATCGATCTATTCTCTATTTTATATGAGAGTTTTTTTATTTAAGTATTTCACTTATTTTAGGATGGATGATGTACATTGTAATTGTTAGATATACATTACAAGTTCCACATCAAAGAGATAAGAAGAAATTACCTAATGTGTGGTTTATTTTAGGGATGAGGTATCCTTTACATCAATCTCTTAGTTTACTTTTTTTTGGTATGCAAGTGTAAGTTGTGTATTGCAAACCATGAATAATTTACAACTTAAGTTAAGAAAACAAGAAAAATGGCTCTCGTGACCAAGAACAAAAACAAAAAAAAACAATTAATGAGTGTGCTCACCATTCCTACTTCTATCTCTCTTACTAAGTGAGTGAAGCATTATACTAGCAATGCTAAGTTTTACACCTTTTGTATAATATGAGTAATTGTATTATTCATTTGTTTTTTTTATTAGGAAATTAAGTCAGCCCAAGGGCTAACCCCTACAAGGCTACTAGCCTGTAGGAAACACCAACACATTGGCTGGTAAGGCATGCATAACATACTAAGGAAATACCCTAACATAATGTTGGTGGTAAGGATCGAACCCCTGACCTCAGAAGCCAAGGGGGAGTGCTTTACCCACTTGAGCTAACTCCTATCCTTAATAATTGTACAATTCATTATATATACTATTTTCTTATTGTCATATATGTTAAAAGGAAGCTAACTTTTAAATGCTAAAATTAAAGAGAAATTGGGATAAAATTTGTTCATGTACATGAGACCATGACATCAATGACTTAGATCTGGCATTATTAATATAAAGAGAGCTAACAATTTATGTGTGGCTTGATTATCCACTTCGAATCTACTTTTTCTCGACTCTATTAGTACGACTCAATCAGTACAAATAGGTATTCAATCGATCTTATCTAATCATGTAACGACCTCGTAATTTGAGGTCAATCATGTAGCATGATATGAAGGAATATAAATTATGAGGTCTCACTGGCAATTAGATAAGAACATAACTTTAAGAATGCACAAATAATTTGCCATTGTTATTGTCCAAGAATTTGACAAAGAACTGGAGTATCATGTCTATAAAATGATCAGAAAGTTTAGAATTTTTGATGTATCATGAAAGAGTGGAGTTCAATTGTAGCTTTGATATGATGTGGGGTCAAAGTTGTTGATCTCAAAATATGGCTATTGAACTTGCATTATAGTTAACCCGCTAGCTTAGTTTCTAATTTAAGAGGACTAAGTTTCTCCAGGGTATTTTATATTAAGTGGCATTTTGGAATTTCTAATTTCCTCTATTTTGGGATTTGAATATTTTAAACTCTTGAGGTTTAGAAATTTTGGAAGGTTATGTGAACAAGATTGTTATCTATGAATCTCATAAAGGTATACAATTACATTGCAAGGAACTCTGGATTTTGAAACCATATGTAATGATATGTGTACTTTTGTGGGGGTTGTTTGGCATGTCCCATTTAAAAAAAGCAAACTTGTTAAAGTTTGGTATTATATATAAAGGGATTCTAAATATAATATTTTTTCACCTTGATAGTCTAAAGAAGATTTGCTAGCAAAATAGAGGAATAACATGGAAGATATGGCTATATGGGGTGAAATATGTGAGTGGGATAAAAAAATTTCTTGGATAAAACGAAAAGTAGCAATATATATTACTAGATAAAGAAAAGGAAGTTATTCGAAGAAAAAAAAATTTCTTCTCGTGACATATTCGACAATTTTTATACTAACAAGAAATTATAGTAAGTCAGTTAACTGACATTGATGCCAATCTAGCTACTCCTAGCCATGCGCGCGCGTAGCGCGCGGACCAAACTACTAGTAGTAAAAAAAATTTAGGAAAATTTGCCAAAAAAACCTTTTACGAGTTCATTTTTGCAAAAAAAAAACTTGTAAAGCATTTTTTGAAAAAACAAACCAAAATCATTTTTTTTTTTTCGAAAACAAACCAAAATCAAACTTATTTTTGCAAAGCCATCACAACCAGCAACCCCCAACTAGGGATGGCAATGGGGCAGGTCCACCTAGACCCAGACCCGTTTATTTTTCACAGACTCAGACCCGCCCCAGATCCGTTTGGGTCTAGATTTTTCAGACCCATACCCATATCCGTTGGGTCTAGCGGGTCCATGAGTCCTTACTAGGTCCTAAATGGGTCCTTCTTAGTTTTAAGTTTTCATCACATTTTTGAATATATGTAATTAAAAATTTTCGCCCTAATATATATATGTTCTTGTATCCATGGTTAAAATATTCTCTAAATAAAGTTTTAAGAATTAACTCATAAAATATTAAAATGTTACAACTTATAAAGTTACATGTCTTAATGGAGTTACAACACTAACGAGTTCACAAAATCAAAACTCATAAAATATTAAAATGTTACAACTTAATAAAGTTACATGTCTTAGTGGATTTACAATACTAACGAGTTCACAAAATCAAAACTCATAAAATTTTAGAGTTTAGGTAAAAAAAATAATTTCTAATATGTAAATGGGTCAGCGGGGTGGGTCTGGGTCTAGCATATGTGGACCCAGACCCAAACCCGACCCATGATATTTGGGACCCAGACCCGATCCGGACCCATTGGGTCTAAAATTTCTGGACCTAGACCCTTATAAATGGGTTGGGTCCCAGCGGGTCTAGGTCGGGTCCAGGACCCATTGCCATCCCCACCCCCAACCCTCCCTCCACTCCCTCAGGGCCCCCCCTGATAAGTCATTTTTATATATAGTTTTTAGGTGCATTTAGGTTGCATTTTAGAGCATTTAGTTTCATATTTAGGTTCATTGTTGCATTATATTCTTAAGTTATGCTTTTCTATTCCTATTCGGTATGTTTTTCTTGTTTTTGATGAATTTCAGGCATTGAAGACGTATTTGGAGTATGATTAGCTAAACTTGAGGATTAGGAGCACTTGGAAAGAAGGTACAATGCATAAGGATCGTATGGATATGTCATAGTACGAATTTGAGCGAAAACAAAGCGGAAAATCATTAGAAGAAATGTGAAAAAAGAGTCATGTCTACTCTTCTGATCATAACTTTTGATGTACTTATTTAAATCGAGTAATTCCAGCAGATTTGGAAACTATACTTGAAGAGCTTTCCAAAGATAGGTGGCACGCCCCGAGGAGAGTTTTAGTCAAGGAGTTATGTCTTTCGGAAGATTGCACTGTTTCTGCTGGAATCTGCCACGCGTACGCGCGGATCACTAATCCGTATTAATGATTTATTAAGATTTATCTTTCTTATCTTGTAAATTACTTTTCTAGTCATATGAGGTTAAAGAATATTATTTAGATTAGTTTTTATTCTTTTTCTCTCTCCTGCCCTTTTCATGTTATTCTTATTTTTCTAGGGTTTAGTTTTAGTTCTCTCTCTCTTTTCCTCTCTAGTCTTTAATTTAAACCCTAGTTTTTCATGTTCTTCTTTAATTTATTAGTTTTATTATTTCATTCTCTCTCTTTCATTGATTTCTTTTAATTATGTTTTCCTTTCTCTTTCTAGATGTAGTTTTTATTCTTTTTTCATGATTGAGTGATTTTTATTTTTAGGATTTGGGAATCCATGTTTATATGCTGTAATTCTTGATGGATGCTTATTGATGGTTTCATTAGTCATTGTTATTTCTAATTGATTAGTGTATATTATTAATCTTGCAATCTGATCAATTGTCTGATTAAATATAGCTAATATAGAGTCATAGATCGAGAGATAGTACTTTTTAGAGGCTTACCTATAATTAGCAAATCTGATTATGTTGAGCGACCGTACTACATATGTTGATTTGAGAGCGTTAATACCTGACCAAGAATTAACATGTGCTCTAGATATCTGATTGATTGAACTATTGATGATATTTTGATATATTATAATTATAAACATGGTGAACCATTACCCTAGATCCTTTTTAGTTTGATTTTAGTAATTTGATTAGTTTAGAACTTTAGTATTCATATTCTTGATCTTGTTTAGTTTCTCCATATCTTAGAGCTAGATTAAAACGACCATCTCTCTGTAGATTCGACCCTACTTACCCTACTATATTGTTAGAAGGTTTTGCAGGAATTATTTTTGACGGGTGTACGACAACCTATCACCCCCCCTTCCCCCCCTACCCTCCCTCTTCTCCATTCTTCCCTCCTTCACCCCTCCCCCCTCTCCTTTCCCTTCGTCCACCCCTCAACCGCTGCGCCACCCATAACCCCCCACAGTTGTCCCACCCAGAAACAATGGTTTTTGTTCTTCGATTTTTGACAGTTTTCGTTTCATTTGTGGTGGTAGTGGGTTTCATGGTGTGGTGGGGGGTTTCATGGTGTTATGGTCATGTGATGGTGGTGGGTCTAGATTTTTTGGGTTGCCGAGAGAGGAGCTGCGGGGGGATGGGGTGGGTTGCGGTGTGGGAGGGTGGATGAAGGGAGAGGAGAGGGGGAGTGGGGAGGGGGAGGGGGGAGGGAGGGAAGAAGGAAGAGGAGAGAGAGGGTAGGGGTAGAGCTGATCACTTTGGCCTGCCCGCTTTTTGGGCAGATTTTTTTGGTCCACGGTCGGACCAATCCGAATTTTTTTTTGCTTAGGGCCGGCTTTGGGCAAGCCAAAAATGACTTTTTAGTATTTTTTTGACCCGATCCGTTTTGGCCCGAAAAGCCCGCTCATGTGTGCCCGAAATAGTGGGTTCTGGGCACAAAAATTTGGTATGGCCCGACCAATGGGCATTTTTTAGACGCGCCTTGGCCCGAATCCGACCCGACCCATGATCACCTCTAGGTAGGGGCGAAGGGGGGTGGAGGGTTGCTGCCTGAGGGGGTATGTGGCTGCCGCCTGATGGGATGCAGGGAGTGTTTGGCGGCTGGTGGTGGTGGGAGCTGTGCTAGGGGTGAAGTGGGGACTGCATGGGTGGGTGGGGGGTTGGGCGCAGATGTTGGTAGTGGTGGCTAGAGGTGGTCAATGTCAGAAATCATATGGTCAACACCGAAAATTGATACTAGGTTTTTTTTTGTAAAAAAAATTTATTTTAATTTTTTAACAGGAAAGAAAAGAAGTAGGGTGGATTCCAGGAATTGGGCCGCCCTAAAGCATCCTTTCGGATGATCAAAGAAAAATCATGAGTCGGGGAATCAAACCAATATGACAAATTCGAACAAGAATGACCTTTATTCGCCATCCAATCCGCAGCTGAATTGCCTTCCCTAATGCCATGGTTGATACGGACCTTTTCAAAACATTTCAAATCTTCCCCTGCATCCCTAACAATTGGTTTGTTCACGAAAAAAAATGTTTTTTTTTTGTTTTTGCAAAAAATGTTTTATAAGATTTTTTTCGCAAAAAAGAACTTGTAAAAGGTTTTTTTTTTTTGACAATTTTTTTTTGACAATTTTTTTTTTAAAAAAATTGGGATGCATTAAAATCAAAAGTAGGTAGATGAAAAAGAACGAACTTACTAAATTCCTATGAATTTTTTCCTTGAATAATGCAAAAAAGGGGATTAATTCCCAAAATGTGCCCCAAAAAAATTTATTTCCGTGGACGGTACGCGAGAATTTTTTTTTTAAAACTTCAGTAAAACCGCTACTCAAAGTAGCGGTTAACGCATAAAAACCGCTACTCCAGGTAGCGGTTATGTTTAAAATTAACCGCTACTTGGAGTAGCGGTTCATAACAGTTGACCGCTACTCTGAGTAGCGGTTTATAAGGCTTTGGACCCGTCCCTATAAATCGCTACTCGGAGTAGCGGTTCATTAAAGAAAACCGCTACTCCAAGTAGCGGTTTAATAAAATCCCCAAATCCAGCCCTAACTCCCCAATTTCAAACGTTCGAAATTTTTTCTCTCAAACTCACTTCTCCCTCTCTCTATTCCGACGACACTCGCACCTCGCCGCACCTCACCTCGCCGCACCTCGCCGCACCTCACCGGACTTAGCCACCGGAGCTCTCACCACTTTCGCTCAACGGACACTCCTCACCAGCGCACCACCACCGGCAGCCTACGTCTAGCCTGATTTTTGTGAGTTTTTTTTTTTTTTTTTTTTTTTTTAATTTGCTTAGCATGCCATATTTGTTATGTATTTTAGGTTTGTAACTGTTAGATGGAAATTGTTTAGTTTGATTAGTATAATTAGTTGTTGATGGTTAAAAATTTAGCATATTGTGATGGTTGATTTTGTATGAATTGGAAGGTTAGTATAATTGGAAGGTGATTAGTATAATTCGAAGGTTATTAGCATATTGTTTAGTTGTTTGATTAGTATAATTTAGTTGTTGGTTGGTTAAAAATGGATTTGAGCAACTTGAGGAAGGTCATGATTTTGCATGAATTGTTGTGTTTAAGTTGTAAATACTACTAGTATAGGTGAAAAATAGTGTTCATATTGTTTGAATGTGTAGAATAAGAATAACTTAAACATTATTTTTTTGTATGTAGAATATGGAACAACCTAAATATCCTCTATACCTTTATTGGAATGGTGAATTATCTCAAAATGATGTTGATATTGTGTATAGAGGTGGAAGGAAAAAGTTTTTGTTCATCAATTCCGGTATGATGTTTCAAGAGATTCTGAATAGGGTATATGACGTTGTTGGATGTGATCGTATGTATGTGGAACTGAAATTGTTTATGAGATATCCGATGCCGGGAAAATATGTGCCAATTGCACTAGAGGATGACGAGTCACTGAGTGCTATGTGGCTTTCAGTGACACAAACGTCAGCCATGGCAATGGAGGTGTACATTGAACAAGTTCCCAAAGAGATAAATGTGCAAAGTAATGTGGGTTATGTACCTTCAATGGACTTTAGGGATAGCATGGGTACGACATCAGCTCCTAATATGCAATTTGAATCTTACTAGCATGTTGTCAGACCCATTATGTTAATCAGCACATGAATGAGTTTATTTATCCTGCTTCGTCTCCCACATACCATCCAAATTCTCTTGACCCTACATCAAAAAGATGGTTGAATTTTTGGGAAAGAGGAGGAGCATGTGGATTCTGATAGGGATGAGGATGATGATGCAAGAGAATTAGCTGACAAGGCAATAAAGGCTGGTGTTCCTTCACAAGATTGGCTTAGAGTTGACGAAGTTGATCAAGGTTATAGATTCATGGATGACTTGGAATTGCACTGGTTCATTGACTGTGGCTTCTGAATTTGAGATAGGACAAGAGTTCGCCTCATTGCAGCAATTAAAGAATTTTGTGAAAGCATGGTCTCTCTAGAAACAGATGTTTCGGGTGTTAGAGTCAGAGCCCACAAAGTATGTCATTGAATGTGCCAGAAAGGAAGTGTGTCACTGTCCATGGAGGTTGCGTGCAATCATGACTAAGTCGTTCTCATTCAAAATTATACGATATGTTGGTCCACATGCAAGCAATTGTTTAGGAGACATAACATGTGGAGACCATCCTCTCATTTCATCAGATTTTGTTGCTGATCTTATCGAGGATTATATTAGGACTGATCCTTCATTCAAAGTTCAGTCCATCCTTACTTTTGTGAAGAAAATATCAATTTTCAATAACATATAAGAGAGCTTGGTTAGCAAAACAAAAGGCAATCAGCAATATTTTTGGAGATTGGGAGAAGTCGTATCAAGAGTTACCGAGGTACTTGCAAGCCTTGAAAGAGTCCAATCGAGGCACTGTCATTTACTGGAGTACGATCCCAACACAAGATCCTACTACGCACATCTTTAGGAGGGTCTTCTGGGCCTTTAAACCCTCCATTTCCGGATACCGTCATTGTCGGCCTCTTATCACTATAGATGGTACTCACTTGTATGGGAAATATAAAGGCAAATTATTGATTGCTATGGGAACAGATGCTAATTTCCAGCTATTCCACATGCCTTTGCGTTGTTGAGGAAGAAAGCAGAAGGACGGTCTTGGTTTTTAGCTTGCATTAGACGTTCCGTCACAGATAGAAAGGATTTGTGTGTCATCTCTGATCGTCATAGGGTATCCTTGCAGCTATAACGAGCCTGGTAGTGAGGGAAGAACCATAGCACATCACGCTTTTGTTGCGTCATCTTGCTTCGAACTTGAATTCGAAGTATAAGAATGCTGCCATCAAGAATCATTCGGAAAAGCTGCATATGCTAGGCAGAAAAGAAGTTTTTGTACTATATGGATCGAATTGGCTCCATTAATGTCGAGGCAGCTAGATATCTGTTGGACATTCCCCTTCATCTATGGTCTCTACATCATGATGTGTGGGTGTAGATTTGTGCAAACCACCAACATGTCTGAAGTGTTTAATGGTGTCCTAAAAGGGGGCAAGATGTCTTCCGATCACTGCTTTGGTAAGAAGTCATAATATATAAGTTGTCGTGTTCTCATGTCCTTGCGGTATGTCGTCACCGGAGCTTGTCATATAGTGGTTTTGTGGACGCTTCTTTTCTAACTAGCTCGTATCGATCTACTTATATGTCCTTTTTCAAGCCTGTGCCTGATATGCATAATTGTTCTCCATATGATGGTCCGAGAATTATAGCTGATGAGAGGCTAAAACGTGGAGCTGGACGTCCACGGTCCACTCGAATACAAATGAAATGGATGCAGCTGATAGTCTGGCAAATAAGATGTAGCATTTGTAAGGTTTCAGGACCAATAAGCAAAGATGTCCTAATAAGAACGGTGAAGGAACATCTGGTAAATGTTTATATTTTTTTAAATTTCTAAATTTATATTATTTTCATAGTCGTCATTGTGTTACTAACCGTATATATTTTTTTTTTCTTATTAGGTCTGATGGCGCAGTCACTTTCCCGGCCCACTGATCGCAGCGTTCTCACCCTCCAGGACCAGCATCGGAGTGAGGATGTCTGGAGGGGAGTAGCGGACACGGTATTATCGTGTCGGTTGCATCATCACAGTCTCTATCTTGACTGGGAGATTCAGGATAGGGTTCTTCGGTATGTCGAGCGTGCTGGTTTTCTCGGCATACATCATTTGGTAGGGGGAGGTTTGGAGATTGATAGACCACTTCTGACGGCATTAGTGGAGCGATGGAGGCAGGAGACCCATACATTTTATTTGACTGTTGGGGAGGCGACGATTACTTTGGAGGATGTCGCTGTTATCCTTGGACTTAGAATGCACGGGGCACCTGTTACTGGTCGAGGCGAGGGTAACTGGGCTACATTAGTTTTCGAGTTGTTAGGGATTTGGCCCAACACACCGGAGAACGAGCCCAAAGTTCTCCAGGGTTCGTCTTTGAGATTGACATGGCTTCGGCAACATTTTTTCTTGTTGCCGAATGATGCTGATGAGGTGACAGTACAACGATTTGCCCGGGCTTACATTCTTGCGTTGATGGGGTCCATTCTTTTTGCCGACAAGAGTGGAGATGCAGTCCAGGTTCTTTATCTCCCACTTTTAGCTGATCTCGACGTAGCAGGGACATATAGTTAAGGTAGTGCGACCCTTGCATACCTGTATCGGCAGCTATGTCGGGCATCACAGAGGGGTGCGAGGGAGTTAGGTGGCCCTGTGTTGTTGTTACAGATTTGGGCATGGGAGCACATACACATTGGCAGACCTCGGATTTCGAGGGTGCGGGACCCACCTCCACAGTTTGACGAGGTCGTTCCTATTTTAGGCTCCCATCATGTTCCGGGGCTTGACCCCTTAGCTGTCAGGTAATATTCAATGTCTCACATTTGTTGACATTATTTAGTTTCATTTTTCTCATGGATAATAACGTATATTTCTTTTCAGTTGGCTTCGAGTACACATCACTAGGTCCCACACAGCAGGTGGGCTTCCTTACTACAGGGATGCACTTGACCATCAGACGGACGAGCAGGTACATAGGGTCGTACTTGCCTAACTTATATACATTGGTAGACTCTTCTTTTGCCTAATATTTATAAGATTCTATTTTTTGTAGATGACTTGGCAGCCATATACTGATGCGAGACTGGCGTTGTTACCTGCTATATGTCGAGTTGATCGACATGTATGGCGCACAGTGTCCCCACTTATCTGTTTCGACATTGTAGAGTTCCATTTCCCTGGTCGAGTTATGCGCCAGTTTGGATTCGAGCCGACGATTCCAGCACCTTCTGATACGAGCACAACCCTTCATGCCATAGATCGGAGGTCGAAGAACAAGAACTATCCGCTCAGACATCGACCTTACATTGCACATTGGGATGAGCGCGAGGGACACATAGTTTAGGGCACTCCTTTTAGTGGTCGTACTCATGCCTTTGAGGAGTATATGATATGGTTTCGTCGCATCACGAGGTTACGCCTGACGAATCCATCGAGGCGACCACCTTCTACACATTATCAGCCTGCGTCTGCAGATATAGTACTGGTAAGTTCACTGATTTTTTTTTTGCACTTTTATTTATTTATACGACTATATAATATGTATTTTTCTTTCTATTCAGGCACATACTTTATCTGATATTGCTCATAGGTGCGGTACTATACTAGAGGCTTCTGAGTCATTGCCTCCAGATATGGTGCGTGAGTTGTATGCGCAGACATTGCAGACTATGAGGGGATTGTGTGTTGATGCTGTTGGCCGAGCTGGACATGGCCACATCGTACAAGGCGTGCCTACTTCTGCTAGATATACATCGACTTCTACATCTTCTACGTCTGCTGCCCATATATCTACCACGACAGCTTTGCTTTCACCTCCAGTCAGTCAGAGGGCCTATCGACGACGTTCTGACACTACTCCCCCTTCTCTTGATGCCATTGCAAAGACTCATGAGACCACACCTAGCTCATCTACACCTTCACAAAAGAAGAAGAGAGGGTTTTAGCAGTTTCATTTATTGTTTATGTAGTTAGTTAACATTATGTTACATTTTAAACTTTGTTTGTGATTGACATATTTTCTCAATCTAACTTGTAACTAAATTTTTTTTACATACATTTGAATGTGGATGAACTTGGTGATGGGTGATCAATGTGTGGCTTATATTTGGTGTTGTTGAATAGAATTTGGTGCTGAAATTGCAGGTTGGATAATGTTGAAATTGGAGGTTGGATAATTGTTTGGAATTGCTGGAATTGCAGGTTGGATGCTTGTTTGGGATTGCTGGATTTTTTTTGCCTTTCTGGCACTTGGCCAGTTATGTGGAAACAATGCAGTGAGTGGTGTAATGGGTACAAAACCGCTACTCCGAGTAGCGGTTTATGTGAATGAACCGCTACTCGGAGTAGCGGTTTACTGGTGTTTTGGACCCGGGGAACAAAACCGCTACTCCGAGTAGCGGTTCATTCATTTAAACCGCTACTCGGAGTAGCGGTTTATGTGAAAGAACCACTACTCGGAGTAGCGGTTTTGTTTGAAGTAAACCGCTACTCCGAGTAGCGGTTTACCTCCGCTAAAACAAAAAAAAAACTTTTTTTCGCGTGCCGTCCTACGTGGACGGTACGCAGGGAAATAAAATTTTTTGTGGCACATTTTGGGAATTAATCCCCTTTTTGGCATTATTGAAGGAAAAAATTCAAATTCCTATATAAAAGTATAAACACGGCAACACCTAAACATGGGTGTAATGATATAAAATTCCTTAAAAGAAGGGCAATTTTAGCACTCTGACTCAATTCAAATCTTCAAACCCTCTTTCTCCTGGGAATTCAGAAAGACTCAAAAGGGTTTAACAGTTGCAGAGTGAAATGACGTCGTCAATCTTCGAAACCCTAAGAAGATCAACGGCAATTATCGGTTCATCATCATTCCTAAATCACATCTCTCCAACTTCATCAGCACCATCTCTTCTCAAACCCTGCGCCTGTGCACAGTTGCAGAAATTAGGCTATGCAAATGCAACTACTTATGATAAAAATGAAGAGAGAGAAAGAAGAAAAGGGAGACAAGAAGAAGAAGATGATGAGATACCCACTGAAGGAATTAGCAAACCCATGTCTGAAACTCTCAAACAACTTAACAAAAAAGTCCCTGATTCTCTCATTAGTGTCCGCTCTGAAGATGGCTATTCTATCAAATATATTCCATGGTAATATTGCAACTTATTGGTTTTTCTTTCATGTTTTTGGAACGCCCAACCATTTTCGGGCTTATATGCTTCTTTCGTTCTTTTTCTATTGCAACAATGGAATTTTTACACTATTCACCCATCCCTCTCATATAGTCGATGGGGTCTTGTTAGATTCATGTCGATATATACTTTTCAAAATATCAAATTTTTATAATTTTTTCTAGAAGATAATTAAAGATATTAATAGTTGTGTGTATTGACAAGCGTAAAAACTCAATTGTTGCAAAGAAAAAGAAGGGAGTAAGTGTTTATAGTAGAATAGTGTCAAAACTCAAAAGAGTGTTTATTTACTTGGGTCTTTCCTCCTTTATGTAGTTTTTGTTCGCACAAATGTAAAATTACTTAAATTTCTTATTATTGTAGTTCCAAATTTGGTCGCAAATTGGTTGATTTTTCTGTGATAATGTCAGGCAATGTGTCTAATTTACCGGGCCTTAGGGGGCTTAGGGCATTTTGGGTCTCTTTGGGTGTGTTTTATGTTTGAGATTTAAGATTATTTTCTAATTGTGAGACTAATTGTTGGTTGTGTGGTGTTTTGTAGGCATATTGTGAATCGAATTATGAACTTGCATGCTCCAGGTATTCAGCAATGTATTAGTTTTGTGCTAATTTAGGTGATTCTTGTTTCATGGAAGTATGGAACTTATTTATGTTTTGTTTTATGCCTATCAGAATGGTCTGGTGAGGTTCGGAATATCATATACTCAGCTGATGGTGAATCTGTAACTGTTGTTTATCGCGTTACACTTCATGGAACTGATGCTGAGGTATATCTTCTTACTATCTCCCCTGCAATTCTTGCTGGATTGCTAAAAGGTTTCGATTAGGAGTGCTGGTCACTTTAAATATTTGAATATGAAAAGTTTGCCACTATTGAATCTCCGAGTATGGGACTCCTCAAGCTGACCTTGATAAACCATTTTCCTGAAGCAAGATTCCTTTTGCTCTCATAATCTTGTTCTTCGTCACATGGTTATATGCCACTGCTTTCTTCATTAAGAGTCAATTACAAGAATTAGTGTTGCATAATCGATTAATGCTCGTGTTTCAAATCAATTTGTCGCATTTAACTTTGATGGTCAAAATTTGCTAAACTTAACATGTCAAAGTAAACAAAATAACTTTATGCTACCCAACAAAATACTTCCTCCATGGTTTGCCTTTTGCACTATTCACGCTCTCTTTTGACCGTGTTTTGTAATTTTACGGATGGAAAATTATAGTTATGTGGGATCTTGTTAGATTCGTCTCTCTATATAGTTTCATAATATCAACTTTTATGATTTTTTCATGTAGAGAATTAGAGATATTAATGGTTAAAGTTATGTGTCGTCAAGCGTGTTCGAAAAAGTCTGTCAAGTATTTTGAAATAGAGGAAGTACTTTACAATGTATGCAAGATTTTATAGGACACTTTCACTATATATACCTTGGGATACCCTACTAAAGTATGTACTCACTTTTTTTTTTCTGGGAAGGACTACTAAAGTATATACTCACTTTCACTAGTGAACTTTTTTTCTTTTTGCTTGCAATTGTACTCGTTGCTTTCTACTTATTCACCTAGCTTCACGGTCACACACTCACTTGGCTAAATCTAATATCTGCTTTAGAATTAGTCTAAGGTGTTTAGTGACAGACAATACAAGGAGCTAAAATAATTGTGGGACAAATCTTGGATTAAAACACACTAAATTAGGCTGGAGCAACTTGTTATAAAGCAATCTGCACCAGTATCAAGGAGTTTTGGTGGATTTCCCTTGTGTATGCCGTATGGCAGTGGGTTGAGGTCCTGGACCATATCTCTTAGATTGCATCTTACTCCTCCATAATTAACTTTGGCAAAGCCTCTCACAACAGAAAAATGAGTCTCTAGAACTAGTTGTGGGAGAACAATCATTAGTTTCATAAAACATTACACCATTGAGCTTGTCAACGACCTATAACGTGAATATGTCAGTTGTTTATCTTGGAAAGCACTATTATTTGGAACGGAAGTTGTGAGCAATTCTTTTTGGAGATACCTACATGTACTGCCTCATGTATGGACAGGTATTCTCATTCACCCACTAACGAAATCTTCTTTACTTGGGGATGGAAATAATTAAGCTCTTGGCTTCAAAGTTGCTAGGTGATAGAGCTTACCACCATGGTCCTTCTTGCTTCACTAAAGTAGCAGTGTATGAGTAACAAATTGCAGTTTGTCTTCTTGCTTCACTAAAGTAGTAATGAATGAGTCACAAAATGCTGTTTTGCAGTTAGAAAAGGGAATTTATTGACATTGCTAAGTAGGAACTTCTCGTATTAGAGTGTGGGCATAACTAAAGAATTGAAATGGTGCCGTAACCTCACAGTTTGTTGGTGTAGTTTGATGGAGACCGACAAGATAACCATAATTTACTCAGGTTAAGCCAGTGTAAACACTGCTAATTTACATGGTTAAGTGTAAGTGTGTAACTACTTGTGATGGAGTTCATTCTTGATTTGAACACATCATTTCGTCTATCATCTATATTTCATATGCTTCTGTTCTACATTCTTTCACCCAAGATGAGATGGTACTGACATCAATTTCCCCTTTTTTTTTTTCTCTATCAACAAATAGATTTATAGGGAATCAACAGGAACTGCTTCACTGAAAGAAAAAGGCTATGGAGATGCGGTACAGAAGGCTGAAGCAATGGCATTTCGTCGAGCCTGTGCACGTTTGGGACTTGGGCTTCACCTCTACCATGAAGATATGTCATAGCATGGTCTCATTATGTGTATCTAGTGGCTGATCTATTTTCTTATGTCTTTTTTCTTTTTCTGGTTGTAAAGGTCGCATAGCTGTGTAGCCTGTTCTCATCTTTGTGGGTGGTTTTTCCCCTTTTGTATATGGGGCCAGAGGATAGGCTTATTTTTGGACCACTATGCATCTTGCAAGTATGTGTACGGAGGAGATGGTGTTCGATTTATGCAAGTACTGAAGATTGTAGAAGCCTTTGTCATTGGATTCATTGTCAGGTCTAAATTAGGATCTGATGATGCATAGTAAGTGTTGTATTCGTTAACAAACTGATTCAGACCTTGTATATGCTGTTAATCTATATTCGCTAATTTGCCTCTCTTTGTTAATTATCCTCGAGCAGCACATATTTCCTCTGGCTTGGTCTTGCTGTGGTGATTGAAATAGCGATTGAACTATTTATGCTTTTAATAGTCCGTACTTGTGCATTAGGAGCTCAGTTTCGTAGCAGAGCCATATTCTTATTGTGGCAAATCGCAAGGTAGAAGTTGGTCTAGTCACTGGGTGTGTGTTCCTTATAATTTCTTACACACCCTCAACTCTCAAGCCTCAGGTGTATCTAGATTCTAGATATTCCTACATCCAAGGTTAATTCCAATGTCTGATGTATGTGTACCATCTAGAGTTTAACGTTTATAAGCTTATATTCTATAACACTTCTATGAACTAAAAGTCGGAGTGTAGTTGTGCAGTAGAAAAGTTGGATTTTGGGAATAAAACGATGGTACCTATGTGAATAACCAAATGTTGCAATTATGATATAGTGTGAAATATAAAGGGTTGCTTTAACCCATTTTTAGGCGGGAAAGTTGGTTTAAAACAGAATGTTTGTTAATAGTTTGTTAAAATTGTTAAAGGTTGTTAAAGTTGTTAGCTTCTATTGTCTATAAATAGTTGTAAAATCCATCTACAGATTCATTTTGAAAATTAATAACAATCCAACACAACTCCCCCCTCTTATCCCTCTCTATATTTCCCTCTATTTATCTCTCTATGTTTTCCATGGTTGAATGTTGAATTCTTGAAGCTACTTTCTACTCTTCACACAGTCAGCTTCTTGTGTTCTACCATCAAATTATTTGTGAATTGGGGAAGTAATGCTATGTATATGAAGTGTTGATATGTTACCAAGTCTTTGATAACACCACCTCCAAAACATTAGCAACTAAGTTCATTTACATTTAATAGTTTCTTCTTCACTTTGCGATTGTATAAAGGAAGATATATTTTAGTGTGCATATGTGTATATACCAAAAAGTTATTTCAATGAACATCTTTGATAGAGTTTAATTTTCACAAGCATGGGATTTGAATTGCCTCATTCAAGCTTATACCTAGTCCATTAGTAGCCCTCCCTTAAACCCTTTCTACCCATACACCATGAGGACTCAATCCCCTAACCAAGGGATTGGGAGGCAACACTTTAGTTTTCAATCACATTTTTTTTCTGAGGTTGTAAATGAATTCCTTTTTTGTTTTACTTATTTTTTATACCCAAGTTTTAGGTTTTTTTTTTTTTGGCTCTAAGCAATATTAGGCCCAAAATGAAAAAAATTACTCTAATTTAGCCTAAAGGTCGAAAAAGCCGAACTACCTTCACCTAATTTTTTCGTGTTTGGGCACCAATATTGGGCCCAAAAGTTGGATTAAGCTCCACCTCTTGGCACAAAATGGGCTTTTTTTTGTGTGGCAAGAATGGCATGTCTCGACTCATGATCATCTTTTATATAAAAATATTAATCATTTTAAAATAAAGGATTAAATGGAAAGCATAACCAATTTAAAGGAACAGACGGAATATATATATATATATATATATATATATATATATATATATATATATATATATATATATATATATATATATATATATATATATATATATATATTCTTCAACAATATTTAGTCTAAATAACTCTTATTATCCCACACATCCACCCCACCCAATCATCCAATAAAACAAATTACGATCATTGCACTTACACACACAAAAAAAAAGCCTAAGAGATCCGCTTTTTCACTTTCATATATTTCTTCCCGTACACACACAAATTACAATGGAAAAAAACATGGATTGAGTCTCAAACAAGAGCTACTAATCGGTTCCTCCACCCAACGTATTTCTTCACTTCCACATAACTCATACCCACAACAATACAATCCGAAAGAGATTCATTTCCTACCCACGCTGTGCGTGCCTATCACTGAATAAAACAAATTAAAAATTGTTTCTTCCTCTCCTCCATTGTTTCCGACACGGAGACTTCACCGGCGGAGAAACTACTAAAGAAGCTTCAAGGCTCAAGATAAAAAAAACCTAGAAAAAGATTGATTTTTTTAAAAAAAAATCATTCGTCTCTTATAGACTCCCCACCAAAGGCTCAAGCATCCATGATATGCGCCTGCACCTATGGTGCCACAAACAGATTTAGCTCGGCATGATCCTGAACTGGACTGGTTAGTTGAGCATTCCAGTCCGATTCAGGTTTAGGCTCGATTTTCTCAAACCTGGATCGATTTGGCCCGATTCCGATCTCACACTAGGCTGGGCCAATTCAGTGTTTTATTTTTGCGTAAATGAAAATGTGTTTTGATTTTCAAATTTTAACTGCATATTTACTAGTATTTTACAATAAATAATTTCTGATACTTTCCATATACACTATTGCTTTTGATAACTGGGGCATGGATGAAATACTTTTATGCATTTTCTCTACTGGTTTAATGGCTAGGTTAAGGGTTGAGTAAGGTCCAGGGTTTGATTCAGGGCTGAGTCCAATACATAATGCGGTTTACGGCTAGGGCTGAGCCGGTTTCCTCGCCCATCAATTTGGCCCACAAGAATTTGTTTGGTTGCCCGGTTCATGACCAGTTCATCCCCGATCATCTGGCGGCCCGAGTCGAGTTGATCTTCTTGCGGGTTTGTTCAGCATCCGGTTAGGCCTTCCTCAATGGCCACCTCGAGGGGGATCTCTAAGAGATAATAGAAAGAGAGGAGGTTAATAATACGAATTCATTCAAAACAAAATATCCTTTCTTTTTCGGCGATTATATTGATTCTCACAATTTTTGGGTGATCATATTCATAATTTCGGTGGTTGGACGAACTCAAGTGCTTCATATTCTTCAATGGTGGAAAGAGAGGGCAAGAGAAAATGAGAAGGTTTGGGGAGGAGGGAGAGACAGAGGAGTATATGGAGAATAGAGAGAGAGAGTATGGAGCTTTACGTATATACGTATAAAGGTACGTATTAGAGCGTAAATAGGTAAAACTATAACGACATTTAGTCGTTTACTAAAACAATGCTATTCTATCTTTTCATATTTCCTCCCTTAATCTTATGCCACATTACATGGTACAAATTAAACTGTATAGTAATGATAGGTGTGTACAAGTCCAGGCCCGGACCAGACAGAAATCGATTGGACTGTTGGACCAAAATGTGGAAATTTTTCGAACGGGGACAAGACTTTTTCCAGTCAGGCTCGATTTTGGACCTGTTGAACCGGAATCGATATTTTGTAAAAAAAAAACCCTCTTTTGTTAAACTTAAATATATTTATAAATTAGATACAATAAAATTTTATCCTAAAGACGATAAAGTGTAGGTTTTATCTTTCTAATTTTTTTCACTTTTTTTTACTAAAAAAACGGAAATTGCATTTTACTGATCCGGACTGGAATATCAGAATTCTAGACCAGACCCAACCGAAAAACCGAAATCATAGTTTTTCGCGGACCAAGGACGTCGATTTGGTCCGATCCAAATTCCTATCCAACCTTGGTCTTTGCACAACTCTAACAATAACCATAATGCGGAGGTTTTTTTTAACTTGAACATAACGAAGACTACAATAACCCAAAGTTTCTTTTTCCTGAGGGGTAATAACTTATAGGGGGCGTTTGGTTCATATAGTGGTATGAGTTTGGAATCAGGAATGAAATCAAGGTGGTATAAATTTGGAACTTGATACCTAATACCATGTGTTTGGTTTTATTTGGGAATGAAATTTTTTCTTCTATTTAATACCTAGCGGTATTGGTATGAGCCAAACCCACCTCCCCCCTTTGGTTTCTAAACCTACCTTAGCTTATGGGTTTGAGGTATGGGTTTTAATTAAATCTATCAAATTATTAAACAAACACTAGGTGTGGGTTTTGCTCATTCTAAACCCACACCTCATACCAAAATCATATGAACCAAACACTCCTATAGTGGTATGAGTTTGGAATCAGGAATGAAATGAAGGTTGTATAAGTTTTGAACTTGATACCTAATACCATGTGTTTTTTTTTATTTAAGAATGAATTTTTTTCTTCTATTTAATACCTAGAGGTATTGGTATGAGTCAAACCCACCTCTCATTGGGTTTCTAAACCCCATACCTCTCAAATTATTAAATAGATAATAAGTATGAGTTATGCTCATTCTAAACCCATATCTCATATCAAAATCGTATGAACCAAACCCTCTCTAAATTCCCTACGCAGCTACGCTCGCTACTAATTTCTTCTTCTCTTTGCCTCATTCTTGCGTCACTCTTTATCATTTTCTAAAAACACTTGCCTAATTCATGATTAGTTTTGATATCAATATCATGTGATCTACTTAAAAGAACAATGTATTGTACAAACATATGAACTGGATACAACTACTAGTAAAACTAAACATATGAACTGGATACAACTACTAGTAAAACTATATAATAATTAATAATATCATATTTAAAATTTCAAACCTCATATAACCCGTAACATTGCACATTCTAAAAACTAGTTAATCATTACAAGTACTTTTGCACAAACTGGTCTTAAAGGACAAATCATAAGTCCAGGTTCAATAGGCAAAACTTAAAGGGAGCCCATGGTGGATTATGCAATAAGTCTTTATAATAGGAGGACCATTCCTATTTACTTCTCTTGATTTTTTCGATTTTAATACTTCCTCCATTTTTTATTAGATGTTACACTTTCCTTAAATCGCAGTGTTTCAAAATTAATGTTACACTTTTTTTTATTTCCTAAATTGGAAAGTTTTGTGCTGCAAAATTACTCACTTACCCTTACTTATAACAACTAACCAAAATTAAACTAACTTAATTTAACCTCATTATTATACTAATCTCTATTCTATATGGGAAGAGGGGTAGGACACCAAAATATTAGAAATCCCATTTTACCCTCATTACATCTCTATTCTAACTACTTACTTTAATTAAAAAATAAAAAATTTAAAAATAGAAAAAGAAACTCAATTTAAAAAATAAAAAAAGACATTACAAAAAAAAAACCATCAACAATTCAAATAACCATAATTTATTCGATATAATTAATAATTAATTTAATTTTCTACATTTCCTAAAAATATTAATTTTCTACATATTTTCGCACGCATCGCGTGCATATAAAAACTAGTCTAAATTAATTAAACCTCCTCCCTCTCTTCCACCACCCCTCCCCCACCGCCTCAGCTGCTGAATCCCTTCCCCCACCTCGCAGCCCCCTTCCCCACCACTACAACAACCCCACCCATGCAAAACCTCCCCCACCACCCCCACCCACGAAAACCTTCCCCGTCACTCCACCCACCGAAAACCATGCCATCTTCGCGCAAAACCTGCCTCTTCTTCGCGCAAAACCACATTGGTCCTCCATTTTCGGCGGTAGAGGTGGGGTTTTCGAGGCTGGGGTGGGATTTTCGACGGTAGAGGTGGGGTTTTGCGAGGCTGTGGTGGGGTTTTCGGTGCGTGTTTGGGGTTTTCGGGTGGGTGGGCGGGGATTTCGGCGGGTGGAGTGGGGTTTTTGGGTGGGTGTGTAGGGATTTCGACGGGTGGGGTAGGGTTTTGGGTAGCCGGGTGGGGTTTTCGGGTGGCTGGGTGGAGATTTCGGCGGGTGGGGTGGGGTTTTGGGTGGCTGGGTGGGATTTTCGGGTGGGTTAGTGGGGTTTTCGGGTGGTGAGTGCGGATTTCGGGTGGGTGGGTGGGGATTTCGGCGCAGGGTAGGGTGGTGGTGGAAGTTCACATGGGCGGGGGTGGGGAAGGAGGCTGGGCTACTGGGGTGGTGGTGGGGGAACTAAGTTGGGGTCCGTCTTTTCTCTCTCCTCCCTTCCCTTAAACCCCCATGTGCAATGGTCCCCACATGCTTAATCCCCTACCCTTAGGGCCTATTCTCCACAGTTTATTTTCGATTCAGTTCAGTTCAGCTCTAATCAGTTTAGTTCAGTTTAGTTCAGTTCAGCTCTATTCTTTTATAACCGTTTTGTTAAATATTATTATTATGTTGGTATAACTTATTTTACTAATTACTCTTATTATTATTATTATTATTATTTATATATATATCATTACTATTAAGTATTATTATTATTATTATTATTATTATTGTTGTTTCTATATATTATTTTATTTATTATAGCTTTACTCATTATTATTATTACTATTAATATTAGGAGGAACATGGTTTAGGTCAAAGCACAAATAAACCCACTTTGTTTTAGCCCATAAGCCAATCAAATCGCGTCAAGACGGTTTATGATGTAATTTTTGCAGTCCAACCCAATCATTATTTTTATTACTAAATATTTTTATATTATTAAATCTAATTATTAAAATAGTAATATTAATTTACTTGATAGATATTATTGTTATTATATATCATCATCAAATATTAATATATTAATACAAATAATATAAAATATTTATTATTAATAATAATTATTATTATTAATTTATGATTATTAATATTATTTATTTATAAATCGAAAGGATCTCGCCATCTCGGAGACCCACCAAAGCACGAAAGCCAGGATCTTTCACAAAATGGATTCCTATTCGAAGAGTGCACAACCGCATGGATAAGCTCACACTAACCCGTCAATTTGGAATGATCCAATTCGGGATCATTTAAAAATATCCAAAATACTACTACTATTATTATTCATTATTATTATTACTTACTCCCTCCGTTTCCTAAAGATCTTCTCTCTTTCCGTTTAAGGGTGTTTCCAAAAGATCTTCCCTCTTTTGCTTTATTCCTTATTTGGCAAAACAAATTTCCCTATTTACCCTCTCATGTCACTATCATATGGTCCACCATTACATTATTAATTCAATTTTACTCCCTTTCTCTCTCCTACTTTAACCCCTTTATATTTGTTTATTTATCTTAACCCCTTTCTCTCTCCTACTTTACTCACACCATGCCTCACACAACTTGATTTTCCTTGGTATCTGTAGGAACAGTAAGTGGGAAGATCTTTAAGAAACGGATGGAGTATCATTATAATTATTATTTAATATTCGTATTATTATTGTTTAGAATATTATTTATATATTTATTACATTCAATTTAATTCAATTTAATTTAATTCAGTTCAATTCAGTTCAGTTCAGCTCCAATAAGTTCAGTTCAGTTCAGCTGTTTTATGCCGAAGAGAACATGCCATTATTCTTTGCTAATTACTCCTTCAATTTTTGCCTAGGGAACCCAAATTTTCAAAAGTATAACATCTAATAAAAAACGAAGGAAGTATATGTAATAATTAAAAATAGTTTTTAGAATTATATAATTGAAAATTTTATGATATAATCCTGTATAAATTGATGTAATTAATGCTTATTTATTGCTTGATATTTTCATTTTCTAATGTCTAAAAATTGCATATCATTTTTCATTTTTTTCTATTGCAATATATGATTTTTGACACACTTTTTGAACAAATTATAAAGGTAAATGGGCTTTGAGGGAAAAAAAACCCATATAATTAGTAAGTGGTAATTAATGATGAATATAGATAAAACTTATCGTAACTTTTATTAAAAGCAAAAAATATTGCCATATATACAAAACTACCAAAAGAGGTATATATTGTAGCAGAAGAAGAACGGATGAAGTATATATATTTTCATAATTCCTAAAAAATAAAGAAAAATAATTGAATGGATCTGGTACACAAAAACTTATCATGCACCAGGAACCTTATGATATGATAAGTTTTTATCCAACATAATTAGTTTTTATTTGATATAATCCTTTTTTGTATGATATGATCCCTTTTTATATGATATAGTCGATTTCTTTTTGTTATAGTAAGCTTTGTGTGATATAATCTCTATTATATATGTCAATAGGGATGGGACACAAAAATATAGGAGAAAGAAAAAAAAAACTACCTAATTAATTAAAAAAAATAAAAAGGCACAAATAAACACTGAATTTAGAACACATGTTTTCGTGCATACTACGTGTATATAAGACCAGCTGACCAGTTAATTTAAGGTCCATTTTGTTCAACTTTTTTTTTTAGCTTATATAAGATCAGATGAGATAAGATAAAATCAAATAAGATAAGATAATATTTTCTATTAACTTATCTTCACTGATTTCAGAAAAAATAAGATAAAATCAGATAATATAAGACAAAATAAGTTGAACATAACTGTGATTGTGTGGACCCGGTCCACCAAAGACTTGCTAACAAATAAAACGAACCGTCAAAACAGGAGATTATAATTCAGACGCCGAAAAAGGCGCGTAAGATAAAAAAGAAAAGTAGTAAGTGGTTTCCATAATATGCATAGTTTATGAAGAGCAATTGTATTTGATGAACCTTTATCTTTTCTAATTCCCTTCCCTCCCAATTTTCTCTCTCCTCCTTAGTCCTTCCACACCTTCCCTCCCTTTCCTTTTCCCCCTCACTAGATCTCTCTCTCTTACCCTAATTTAGTTCTTCTGTCAACTTCACTTCTTTCTTCTTTCATAGATCTAAATCAGCAACCTCTTCAAAATGACTCCGGCACCTGCTACACTAGTAACACCAGCAAACAACAACAACAACAACAACGGTCAATTCGGAGATACAACCTACACAAAGGTTTTTGTCGGAGGTTTAGCCTGGGAAACTCAAAAGGACACTCTTCGTACTTACTTTCATCAGTTCGGTGATATCTTAGAAGCTGTTGTCATCACTGATAAGGCTACTGCTAGATCCAAGGGCTATGGTTTTGTACGCTTCTTCCTCACTCTCTCTCTCTCTCTCTCACTCACTCGATTTCGCTTTTTCCTTTTTTTTTTCTTTGCAATTACAAGTTTACAACCGTCTATTTAGATCCTTGAAAAAACAAAAAAAAAAAAACTAATAACATTCGTTTAGATTAACTCAATAAAATTTAGGGTTTTCTTTTTATCAAAATATTAAGCCATACATAAACATAAGTTATGTTGATTGATGCATAATTATGCTATAATACTAATAGCAAAATGTATTTGATGTTTATTTACAACCCTAAGTACTGCATATATCAGCGCTGCCTTAATTCAATTTAAGAAGCAAATTTGCATTTTTCTTCATGAATTTGCACGTTAATATTGTTATTAAGATGATATAATAGTTATTTTATGTAATAATTTAGGTACTTTTATGAATTTTTTTTGTTGTTGTTATGGTAGAAGAATAATAATGTTGCTTGCTTCTTACTAAATGCATAATCGTATATACTACTATTACTATATATATAATATATGGTATTTGTATATTTGTATGTAAAAATGATAGGTGACTTTCCGGGAACCAGAAGCAGCAATGAGAGCATGCCTTGATGCAACTCCAGTGATTGATGGAAGAAGGGCCAATTGTAATCTTGCTTTTTTGGGTGCTCAAAAATCTAAACCCTCCACTCCGTCCCACCACACCACTCATGGTACACTCTTCATTTCATTTATTAACTCTTTTTACATACACTTTTATTTCTTTATTTTTTCTTGCTAACTAATTATTGTTACACCCGTTCTAAATTAGTTGCGACATTTCATCTTTTACCGGTGTAGATATCAGTTTTATAATATGTTCACTAATATAAAAATGATAAATATTGTTATGCATCGTCTTTGTTATTAGACTCGTTTCAAAATTTATGTTTTCTACGAATGGTCAAATATGTACACTAGACATCGTGAAATGAAGAATGGTCAAATATATCATATGTGCTAGACATGTGCAAATGGGTTTTTAGCTAGTTAATATTGGATTTATTTTAATTTGTCGTAATTAATTAATTCATCGAAATTTATACATTAGTTATGATGTAAAAAGTATAATTGCTCAATTATTTATAAATACTTTAGTAATTCTAAAGGATAGAGTAGAAAACAGGAGTAATAATTAAAGTTGAGAAGATACTATAAAAGTGAAATGTTGCCTATTCTCCAATTAGGGATGATGACTTATTGTCTAATGCTTTAAATATTCTCTATTCGTTGTATCACGTAGAATATCTATGCACAATTAATTTGATACTGGATTAGCTAAAGTTAATTCCTTGTTCTACCTAATTTGTGTGACATATTATTCTTTATTTCCACTAATATGCTACTGGATAAGCTTATTATCAGACTGTGCTCCAACCACTTTACTTGCTTGGAAGAGGGAAGATCGTTTTTTTTATAAATAGTCTTCCCTCCAGAATTATTTGTCGTTTGTTACATTGTCTCAACGGGAGTACTAGCATATTACGAATTTAAATCATAAACCACTGCCTATTTTGAGAAAGGTGTCAAAATTTCAAGATTTTCTGATCCCCTCTTCTTTTTTTATTATTATAAAAAGGGAAATTTTACACTTTTGCATGCTTTACATACTTGGTTATTTATATGTAAGAAAAATAAAATAATTGTTAGTAGTTTCAAATTTGAGTATATACTCTTTTGTTTTTTAGTTGCAATAATTTTTATTTTTAAGTATTTTTTAGATGCAACATTTCCTTTTTTTTTATAGGTTTTGGGGGTAATTTGACCATCTTTTCATCTCTTTACTTATCACACATATGTGAAACGTATGGGCAATTGAGTTAAATATACTCTCTCTTTCCTTTAATCTTCCTCTTATTTTCGTAATATTTGTGTGAAAAAGCATTTATTGCAACTAAGAGAACAGAGGTAGTATATAGACTAAGGACCTGTTCTCCCCAGCATATTTTCAGTTTAGTTCAGTTCAATTTAATTCAGTTCAGTTTAATTCAGTTCAGTTCAACTTTGAACAATACTTTTACTCTCACATATCAGTATTCATTTCGGTTCAATTCAATTCAATTCAGTCCAATTCAGTTCATTTCAGTTCAGCTATTTTATGCCGAAGAGAACATGCCCTAAATATTGTTCATATTAGGCTAGCTACTGATATGACTTAAGTAATTCAGAGAATATAAATCTATGCTCCAAAATTGCCTTTTTTTTTTTTTTAAAGATAAATTACTCTAATAAGATAATGTTTTTCTTTGATATATGCTTCATATATGTATACATCAATCTGCAAAAGTCTAATTTGCATTATATATTTTTAGTATACATATTTTTGGTCATGTACTGTAGTAGATTGGTTTCTGTTCTTTTTTTGGACTGACGAAATTACATATTGGAAAACAGGAATAAGCAGGAATGTGAAGGGAATGAATAGCAATGGTGAGAGTGGGTATGCAACAGCTTTTCTTGGGGCAACAGCATCCACTACCTTTCCTCATTATGCCATCCAACAAGGGATTCCTTTAGCTCATTTTTATGGGTATGAATTATTATGATATGGTTTATTAAGATTAGTCTATTGAATAAGGTTATATAACTAATGGTTGTCTCAAAATAAAGAGGTATAATGACACTCTTATCCTTACTTATTAGTTATAGCGTCATGTCATCATTCACAAAAGAGGGGATAAACGTGTCAATATACATTATAACATGTTTGGTTCCTTATTTTTAAGCTCCATTACCGATTCTTTTTCTTCTTGTTTGGTTCATTACTCATCACTTTGTTACCATTACTTGATGGTAGTGGACTTTTTCAATTTGTTACTTTTCCTTCCCCATTAAATAACAAAAATTTATTATTTTATGGTAATGATTACCATTTCCTTTGAAGATGGCTTGAATCAAACAGGCAAACACCTAATAAAAATATTAGTTTTTGTTATTATTTCTCTCCTATATTTACTTTTATTTCCCTTCTATTTCATATTTTGAACCAAACGATCCCTTAACGAGAAGGTTAGATGTATAGTAACCATAATAATAGTAGTAATAGTGACTAGTGAGTAGTATTCTTTAGTCTACTGCCTGCTTGTCAAATTGACTGTCACCTGCTTTCTTTTTCGCTTTTCAGTTTTTCCTCTATCTCTTTGTCTGTCCTTTTGTCTCTCTCGTCACGTGCTTAGTCTGTTGGATGCACATGCATGACAGCTCAAACTCAATTAAAAGCTTTACCCCGCATGCTCTCTCCATCCTTATTTCTTTGTGAGAGACATTGACAGCTTCACTGAGAAGAGCAGCATGTGTGGTCTTCTCATTACAACAACTTGTTTCTTAAGTTATTCTAATCACATTTCAATATACTATTAATCATTAATCAAACTTTTTATATTTTGAGAACAACATTAATGAAACTAAACATTCTTCACGATAATTATAGTTGATGTATGTGTTATGCTGCACTGTTCTTTTGTTTGTTTATCTTGGTCAATATATTAAGATAGACTTGGCAAAATTAACCCGAATCTTAATTATGACTCAAATCAAAAGTATATCCAAAATTAAAGAACTCGAATTCAAATGGGCTTAACACGGATTGATTTATCAAAATGGCATTAATTCACAAAAGATTCGACCTAATTAGATCAACACTATATGATTGAATGACTTACTTCCTCCGTTTCTTAATAAGTGCAACATAGAGAAAGTGGGGGAATACCAAGGAATATAGAGAGAAAGTTAGGTCCATAATAAAGTAGAGTAATTCAAGTGATGAAACACAAAAGTTGTGGTTCCTCGTGCTTTTTGGTGGCATATTTGTAATAATATTGAGTTTTTTTTACCACTTTGAGCTTGGTTTCACTTATTGTGACTATTCCAAATAAAGAAAGTGTTGCACTTATTAAGAAACAGAGGTAGTATTTGTCACCTATAGGTGTATATTCTGTTCTTGTATTTATGATGGCGAAGTCTCGTATGAGATGGTCTTACAATATTGTGTAATTAGGGTGACTGCTTATTTCTGTTATGAGTAATATGTCTTAGGAGTGTATCAACATAAAAGATTTACCCATGCAGTGGGACAGAAAGTATGTTGTTTAAGGACAGATAAGCTGTACTGCCTACATGTAGAAGTATAATTACAAAATGCAGTTCCTATATGATGATCAATGAATTTGTTCCCCACTCTACTGAATAATGATATTGCTAATTAAAAAACTAGCTTATCATTAGAATAATAATCCTACATTTATTTTTTGCTTGCATTTTACCTACTTTCAAGTTTCAACCTTTTAGAGTATCTGTTCATTTCTTTTGGGTATATTATAAAAGTAAACTATACCTGCTTAAATCTTCTTATTGGTAATAATGGAATTTAAAGGAGAGAATCTATTTGATTGTATTGCTTGTAACATCTCTATATAATATACTTTGTTTTTCTTTATCTAAGAAAGTTGGCGTGAATTTAGGTTTAGTGTAACCGAGATTGTTGCTTTTGTCTTACATGTTTCTATTTTGTTTTCTATTGCATGCTTTTCAGGTATCCACCATATTCATCAGATTACACTTATCCTGCGGTTAGTGCAAATAATTCCCCGCACTTTTTGGCTTTTAAGTTTTTATACAAAGTTAATATCTTCAACAAATCTTCATTCATCTTTCAATATTGTATACCCATATTTTTTTATTTAAAAAAGAGATCTACATTGTCAGTAGTGCATTTGATATAATAATAAATACTTCCTCCGTAATGGTTTAAATGAAACCTAGGATTTTGGCACGGGAATTTATAAGAGGAGAGAGATAGAGAGAAAGAAAAAGAGGGACCCATGTGATGAAGAGAAAGATAGAGAGAAGTGAGTACCTAATAAAGTAACGTTTCATTTAATTTTGAAGCAACTTAAAATAGTATGTGTTTCATTTATTTTAGAGCGGAGGAAGTATAAAATTGGTATGTGAGGTTATCCTCGTTCCTCATGACCCATTTCATTTATCCTGGGCACATAGATGTAGAAGAGGGTTTGTGGACTGTGGTGGACCATCGTTGGGTAAAATGTGAATAAAAATTTAAGGTTGTGGGGGATTTAAACTTTTGAGTGAGATGTATGGAGCACATTACTACAAATCTACAATGTGTGAAATCAATCACAAAAAGAAAATGCGAAATCGAATTAGGACAAACTAAAATGGAAAAATTGGAAAGTACTAATAGTTTGATGAACATTCTTGTTGGACCTTTGATGCCTTAATGCTGAAATACTTCTATAATAAGTACTAATAGTTTGAATTATAATTCTTTGTTATATTATTTATACAATGGAGTTTATGAAAAATTTAAGCAATTGTACAAGTACTTGTTCCGTTTAGAACTAGTTGTTCTCATACTAACAGGTAAGTACTTTAATCCCCATCTTCTGTCCTTAATCCATTCCAAATGCCTATTTATGAGGATTCTGAGCATAATACATTGTTCCAATCATAAAATAGCCGAAAGTAATTAACTAGTTAATTAAAGACAAGAATTAAATTTAATTGCACATATACAAAGTAAATCAGCAATATAACTACTCCCTCCATTTCATATTAATTTACTCACTTCACTTTTGGGGAGAATCAAGGAGGAAATACAAAAGTATGAGAGAGAAACTGAAAAGGTGGAGAGAGAAATTGAAAAGTGAGAGAGAAAAACAAAAGAGTGGGTTAAAATATTAAAAAGTGAATGACATGGGTGGAAAAACAGGAGAAAGTAGATGTGATATGTTACTAAATATAGAAAAAACAACAGTGTGTAGATTAAAAAGAAACGGACTAAAAAGGAAAGTGGGTAGATTAAAAAGAAACGGAGGGAGTAGAATGCAGGAAATTAGAAGCATAACTTACTTCGACATTACTAACTACTAATATGGTGTTTTACTGTATTATGAACTTTATATATATGGTTCCAGGGCTACTATGGGGTGCATGGAGGAGTAGCCAACCAATACCAGATGTATGGAGCAGCTGGGGCAGCTGCAGGAGGTATGATGGGCTGCTACTACCCGTATCATCTGCAGTTCGGGGATCAAATCAATACTGCTGGAGCAGGTGCAGCAACTGCTGCTTACGCAAATGCCGGAACACAACCCTATGGCCTTCACTACTCTCATCAGCTCTTCCCATTTTCTTCTGCTACCTCTCCTCAGCAGTATTACAGTCCTCCCATGTCTTTTGCTGCAGCCACAAATCCAATGCAATCAGGTTTGTATTATTGTCAACTTGTTACATTAACCTAAAATTAAGCTAGAAACTTGACTAGGACTTTTCCTTTATAACGGGTTTTTGCATGCACAACCTCTGGTAGGCTCACGTTATTTAGAACGCAATCTACTTATGAGTACAGTTTAACGGAAAAAAAAGATGGCTAGAAATTTAATTTCATATATGAAGAGTGTTGTTATTCGGAACTTTCCTTTTGTTATTTAGACCATGAACTTTCAATCACTTGAGTCTGGAGTCTAGTTAAAGGTACTTATATTTTTCTTTTAGATGTCAGTTTATTGTATTTACAGAGAGTCCCAGCCTGTACCAGCTCTTGTAGTACCGTCCCCAGTCCCTACATATGACAGGCTCATCTACCTGATCTTGTCTATAGAGGATTCCCTTCTAGATTTTTGTTGTTGATAGTATTAGGACAAGGAATCGGCCTATTATATTCTCAGAATTTTTAGCTACTAAATTTTCGTATAATTAATGTGGATACTGTCTGCTGTCATCTTTAATACTGTGTTTTGCTATGCTGCAGGCATGAACATGGCTCTCCAAGCTCCGATTCTTCGCTGTTAATGGGGCTGCGACCGGTCTAGCTCATATCAGCTGCACGTTCTAAGCATCTTTGGTCCGATAATGGTCTATTTCTTCATCTCTCATGAATCATCTCCGTCTCTTGCCAGACTCCTACAAGTGTAGGCAGTTGGCCGAGCTTGAGATGCAGTTGTTGGTCCCCCATAGGGATGGCAACCAAAAAAAAAACATTCATGCATTATCATTGCATTATCTTCAAGGAGTCTTAATCAAAGAGATTAATCTCTTGAAGAGATCATCAACCAACTTTGCTATTTTGGAGAGCAAAGTTGGGTGCATATAGATCGATCGTTTAGCCTCACGAAGAGGCCAAACGCGTAACAACTACTGCCAAGTTTAGCTTCAATTGTGCCATTAATAGTGAAGGCATGTGGAAGTACATAGTTCTGTGGTGTAGGGTATAACTATTAGCTAGTCACTAACCTACTTTGATGCTAACTAACTTTAGCCTTGACTATTGCTGAGTCATATGTCAAGGCTGCTTGTTTGACGAGTAAGGGACATGGGATGCCCTTTTACTTTTTATTACTGTATCATCCTTTTTTTTTCTGGGCCATTTAGAACTCTATAATATCTTCCCCAAGGTTGGGGATGTATTATCAGTTGAAAAAGTATCTCCATATATTGTTGCCTCATGGTGGCTAAACTTGGAGCTTTAGCTTTACTTCAATGTACATTTTTTACTCTGGGGATGATTTTCTTTTTAACGGAATTCCCCTTTGATCAGCATGTAGCATTCTATATACACTATTGAACTCCATTAATGGTTAATGGAGTTCAAAAGCTCGCACGACTTCATAACTTCATCCTTCTTTCCCTCTCCTTGAACCCCAAAGAAAGGAGGCTGGGAATGTATAGGACCCATCATTTTTCCTCCCTGTAGTTCATGAATGTTGTAACTCTGTGACTTACCCTTTACTTTCAGCATTATCTTCTTCGAACTCTGTATGTCATGTTTTTACTTATGTAGGTCCATGTACGCACCATCAGTCAGGGACTGGTCTGGTGCTAAGAATAAGACTTGTTAATTTGTATTATTATTAGTTAAGATTTGAGATTCTCTAATGTTCTAAACAACCAAAATGTAATAGTAGGACAGTTGCTTATTGTCTAATTATTTTTCTCATTATATGCATAATGCTGTTAGTCTTACGTCCATGTTTGATTTTGCTGTTGCTTCTATCACCCTCCAAATTATGTTTGAATGCTTTCAGGAACTTTTTACCTCTTAAAACTGTTTTTTTCTTACTTTTTTTCTCTCTATTTATTGACGAAATAATCTCTCTTACTATAAGTCCCTTAAACTATTACTTCTAGGATTTTTTAATAAATATAATACAAATTTTTGGCCCTTTTTTTTTTGCAATAATACGAACTTTATATCAAAATTCCTCTGGTAGGACAATATCGGTTATTAACTTGTTGTAGGAGGTAAACAAGCTGTCATGGTACTCTTTAGGACATGTGTTGCTTGTTATTGGTTGATATTTTAAATTTACATTTAAATTTGAAAAACAAACAAAAGGAATATTTTCTTCTCCCTCACCCACCCCACCCCTTGACCCTGCCCATCCTTCCCTCAACCAATCTCTTTCTTCGTCCTCCCCCTAGCACCTACACGGAAGCCCCTCCCTCACCCCTTCCTCCATCCCGAAACCACAACCGTCACCAATCTCCACGATTTCTACTACCAACCTTCACTATTTTCGCCGCCGAACACTAATCCACAACCACAATCGCCACCAACCTCCTCTCTCACCACCGCCGACCTCCTCTCTCACCACTAGTGAAGACAAACTCACCTTCCTTGATCTCCTTTCTATCTCCTCTTTCCATCTCCCTTCTTTGTGGGCTATAGGGTGTGGGTTAGTGGTTGTGGATTGTGGTTGTTGTTGTGGTTGTGCAGTTGCGCGTTGCGGGTATGGTTGTGGATTTGTGGTTGTGGTTAGGTTTCTGGGGAGATTTTTTTTTGTGGTGGGGTGGTGGCGGGATGCTGGTTGGGTGGTGGCATCGTCTTCTTCGACATTGGTGGAAGAGTTCAGTTCGGGGGGTAGGTCAAGGCTGGAAGGGTGGTATCTTGGTGGGGGCGGGGTTTGGAGGTGGGAGGAGTTGGGTTTGGGTTGGGGACATTTCGTGGCGGGGGAAGGCAGATTTGTGGTGGAGGAGAGGGTGGTGAAGGTGGTTTCATCCATGGAGGAGATTTTGGAGTTTTTTTTTTTAAAAAAAATTTACCTGTTTTACAGGTTAAAAGTCAACTTGACCTACTGGGGGAATTTTAATATAATGTTTGTATTATTATATGATAATCAAAAGTTTGTATTATTATATAATAATCAAAAGTTTGTATTATTGCGAAAAAACAACCAAAAGTTTGTATTATTCTTGTTAAAAAATCCTTACTTCTATAGGTTGTCACCGTGATTATTTGTTAATTTCTCTTTTATAGGTTTAACTTTAAGGATCGAGGGAATACTTTTATTATTCTATTCCCTTTAACGAGTATATGTATCGGACTATTTGGTGAAGATTCAGAAATAAGAAGATATATAAAATGATTTGTTATAATTTACTTTTTACTCCTGGTAATCTTTAAAGAACAATACTTGGAGCAGAGTGGGAGAGAAAGGGAAGAATACCTATGGAATATCTGTACTCCTTGGGTAATATTTGGGTATTTTATTTTTTTGGGACCTTCCACTAGGAATTCCTTGATAAGAAGAACCCTACTAAACTAACACCTTTTTTAGGTGAGCCATCCAGCTACACAGGTGACAGGCTAACGTCTGAGAGTAGGGGAATATAAGGGAATCGCTCTTCTAAGTATAAGTAGGTAGTGGGGTTCGAACTTGTGATAAAAAAGTATGACAAAAAGTTATTGGGTAAAAAAAGTATATTTTGGGTATACATTGAAACATTCGGGTGTATAGTAAAAATTTGTCAGATAATAATGTGATTTATCAAGAGAGAGAAAGAGTAAGAAAAAGCGAAAAAAAAGAAAGAAAATCCATCGTCTTCCTTCCTTGCCCTGCCAATGCACTCCTTCACTTAACTGTATCATGCTCAGCCACCAGATCCCCCATGGTCCTCCTCTCTTTAAACCTTTTCGTCTTCCTTCTGCTCTAAAATTTTTCTCTAATGATGATATATTTGTGTCTTCCAAGATCTCCTTTGCTCTGTTTATCCCAAAAATTAAATCAGAAAAATTGCGATTGGAGCATGGAAATTTATTGAAGAAGAATAGTGATATCGATTTAATGGTAACATGCTTCTGCTGTCTCGAGATGATCAACATTAAGAGTAATCTGGCTAGTAATTACAAACTTTTTCCCAAGACCTTCATCATTAAGGCTACCCTAATCCCTATTGGTTGGCGTTCGTTACTTCTACTGCTCAAGAATTGTCAGATTTCTTCCTCCCTAATCCAAGACAATTTCCTTTTTTCTCTTTAATTATTTTGCTATTTTGCCTTAATGAACTTATCTTCTAGGTCTTTATTTGCTTGTTTTGTTCTTTAATGAGCTATTTTTATTGCCTGGCTATTTCTCTCTCTCTATCTCCTCCCCTCTCAAGTTTATGAGATGACACTTCAATTTCTACACGAAATCTCCTCTACCCCTTGGTTTCCACTCCTTTGCACTTGCCATCCAACCTCTGATAACTACTACTATATAAAGGCCCTCTCTTTTACTATTTCATTCACTCCTCTCTCACAAAATTACGTCCTGCTCAATCTTAATCTCTCCCTTAGTGTGTGTCTCCATCCATTAATGTCTGATATATATTCCCTCCTCCACTAGCTATGCCTCAGTCCTCAAATCCCCTAGCCTTGTTGATTCCATTCCCCTTAACACTAATAGGACCAATTCTGATGCAACTTCTCCTCTGGATAACCCTCCCAGTTCGCTCAATCCCTCAATAACCCATAGGGCAACTATATGTCTGGATAATAATTGTGACGATCCATCTTTTCCTCCCATTAATCAGGGGACTCAAGTACTTCTTTCCCAAACATTCCAAATCCAACTCTCCCAAGTATAATTGTGGAAGCCCCAACTATAGATGAAGCCTAATGCTCTCTGCTCCAAGCCTCCTGCCTTTTTGGAAAGATTTGGGGAAATCCTATTCCCTATTCTGCTATCATGACTAGGCTTAAGCGTGATTGATCCTTTCTTGTTGGTGAGGTATCGATTATATACTTCTCAAATGGATGGTTTCTCCTCCATTTTTCCAACCCCATTGATAAAATGGAGGTTTGGGACCGTCACACTTGGTTCGTCAAGTGCCTAAATTTCGCCCTTGTTCCTTGGCGCCCTAACTTCCCCTCCCCCCTTTTCAACTCTGTCTCCAGAATTGACCGATGGGTCGTATTCCCTACTTGCCCATTGAGTATTGGTGATGGCCTCATTTAGCACATCTCACTAGAAATATTGGCCATCTTGTCAAGCTTGACAGGTTTTCACTCCAAAATGATGACAAGACACAATATGCGCATGTTTGTGTCAATATAAGCATTTCCTCCACCGTTCCGCGCTCTATAGCTATGGTCACTGATCATGGTAGCACTGTTGCATGTATTGATTTAGTTGTTGCAAAGTTGGAAGCTAGCACTCTTAATCCGCCCTCCCCCCCCCCCTTTGGTTGATGAAAGTAACTGGTTTTTTTTGTCAAGCCTCGAAGACGGGTTAATAACCTCGTTTCACCCCTTTTCCTGGTTCGTTTAGGGGACGCATACCTTATCGTCGGTTCCCCTCCATCCCCAGGCTTACTCCCCAAGGCATTGCTCCCCTTGATGTTACAAACTTCCCCCTCCTACCTCCGCCACCTCCAACTGCTCCTAACCTTACTACAACGAATGCATTTAAGGCTTTAGTCGAAATTTAAATTCATGGTGAGAATGGTATCCAACCGCCTCTCCCATGTCCATCTCAACTTTGATGACGATGACTTAGATGGTGATTTCATCAACGCCCGTGGGGTCATCCACCACTCTCTCTCTGTCGGGTTTGATGCTAACATGACTGAAATCCTTGCTTCTTGCTCCACCCCGACTTGTGGAAGATGATAACCAAGGCTTAAAAGACAACCTCTGAAGATGACGAACATATGAAGTCGAGGGCCCCTCCCTCCCCTCTTCTCTTGTTTCATGATTAGGTTGCTAAGTGTAATTTTTTGGCGTTCATTATATGAACATGGGATAGTTCTTTTTCTTATTTATTCAACTTTCTATATCTTCAATAGGGAGATTTGTACGTTTTTGTGGATTCATGTTTATCCCCCTATTTATCTTGTATGCACCTTTTGGTGTTTTTTGCTTACCTTTCTGGGCATTGATTGTATTTTCATCTTCTATTCACCTTTGTTATGATGTTAATGAAGTTTTTGTTTCCATATATTATGTTGTCTTGTTCAGTTTTTTTATCCTTAATCTTAAATCTTTATTTGCTACCACTTAGTTATGCATCTCCATTGCATTACAGTTTTCACTCTGTTTGTTTTCCCCTGAATTTCCGGTCCATACTTTTTCTTCCTTTCTGCTATTTTTTTCCGCATGTTTTCTTGGACTTCATGTCCTTTTTGTTCATGGGCCTACTACGAATTTTAACAACCCTTTTTTTTTTATATATAACTCTTTCTGGTTAGCAGGGAACTCCAGTCCAAAAGGCCTACTATTGGCCCCCCTCCTTTTCACTTATCAACTGGTTCTCCAAAAAACAGCTAGCCCTTCAATTCCCAGTTGGCTCAGCTCCTTTACCACCCTCCATTTTTGGTATATGGTTAAGTTATGTATGGGCTTTAAAGCCTCATTTGTACCGGATGATAAAGCATCCGCATTGGAATTAAAGAGTGGGGACCTCACCCCTACCGTGATCATGTTTGGATCAGTGGTGTTGTGTGCACATTTTATTTCACATCTCTATCTATGAAAATACTTAGTTGGAATATTCAGGAAGGCAAGAAGCTTGCCAAAATAATCTTTCTTACGCATAAACATAAACCGGACATTATGTTTGTTTTGGAAACAAGAACCTCACATACTAATAGCCTCAATATTCTAAAGGCCCTTAGATTTGAAAATAAATTTATTATTGACCCCATCAATCAATCGGGTGGAATTTGGATCCTTTGGAATATAACATCAAGCTCGATCTTATAAATCATTGTGTCACTCCTCGTTCTGCTCATCTACATGTCAACTACAAACCGCTAAATAAGCACATTTTAGTTTCAGGAATCTACGCACCTGCCCAAGAGCAGGGCAAAAACGAATTTCGAGATTTCCTTCATTCTTTCTTCTCTCACACCAATATGCCCTAGGTTACCTCCATATTCCTTGTGCCCACAACCATTGCAAACAAGGTGAATGCCATGGTTGCTCGATTTTTTTGGACTAATTCCTGTGGTAAAGGAATTGCTTGGAGAAGGAAGGATATTTTGCATATGCCCAAAGGTGCTGGTGGTCTCGGCTTGCGTAGTCTTGCGTTTCATAATCGCTCTTTATTGATTAAGAAGGTTTGGCGTATTCATCGGAACCCCCATCTCCTCATCAGCAAGGTATTTGCCTCTACTCCACTCCTCCGCGATCCTCCACTTGCAAACCTATGTTCCTTAAAAAATCAAAGCTCTTGGGGTGCACGGGGTCTCCATCAAGCCGAACGTGTTCTTCTGGATCATTATGTTTGGAAAAATTGTGTCAACACTCCCCTCCTCGTTGCCAAAAACAAATGGGTTAATGGAGCTATTTCGATCTTCCACGACCATGTCACGCTCCGAACAACGGCTACCGTAACTGTAGGTTCTCTCTTGCTGCCTCATCACCAAGGATGGAATGTACCATGAATCCATTCTTTCTTTAACTCTTGAGACTTCACTCGCTATTAGGGTATGGAGGTTCTGGTGCTCACTAATCCTTCAGATACTCCGGTTTGGCCTCTCACAACTTCTGGCCAATATACAACTAAATCTGGTTACTATCTTCTTTCTCGAAAAAATGAAATTTGTAGCATGAACCCCCCCTCTAGTCTCGAATTTTTTTTGAATTTTATGGGGTCTGCGCATCATGTCTAAATGGAAACTCTTCCTCTGGAAACTTTGACACAATAGTTCAGCGACGGTCTCCAATCTCTCGTTTCCCGACATGGCTGTCTCGAATGTCTGTCCAAGCTGCGACATGGCTACTGAGAATTGCCAACATCTTTTCCGCTTTTGTCCGCTGGCCTCTGGTGCTTGGCGAACCAGCCAGTTGAGTATCAATTCAACCACGGCACCCTACATATCCTTCAAAGATTGGCTCATTGCCTGGATCTTTTATTTTCACCGACAGGATGGCTTCAATGGGGATCGTCTCCCTCTTTTTCTTGCCACTTTATGGGCTATCTGGCGGTGTCGCGATGACGAAATTTTCAACAATATAACACCGGATCTTGAACTCATTCGCTCTCTTGTGCAACAATTCCTTCAGCAACATGTCACGTTCCTCGCCAGTCCAACTCCCTGTCCCCTACTTTCGCGAGAGTTTCCAGGGCCTCCAGGGTTTCTTATGGCCCATCTTAGTTCCTCCTTTCGAGGTGTTCCTCAGATATATATACAGGTGGATGGTTCATGGAAGGAAAACTCTCAACTTGCGGGTATTGCCTGGGTGGTCGAACGTATAATAACCAAGGGTAGGGAGGGGTAAGGTAATTGCATCTTTGCACACTCTCCGCTATTAGCCGAAGCTCAAGCATGCCTTGGGGCCTTGGTGCCTTGGTCTGGGCACACAGTCAAGGCTATCATCAAATAGCGTTTAGTACTGATTCTACACTTGTTGTGCGGAGCCTACTTAATCCAGCGACACAACCAATTTCAATTACATGGACCATCAATGATATTCTATCGATAGGACGACAATTTCAATGGTGCAGAATCACAAAGGTTAATCGTTCGCAGGTCCAGCTGGCCCATGACCTTGCTAATCATGTCCGGCGGGGACAATTTCCGACTGTTCGTTTCTAGTTATTATGTCCTTTTGTTTACTTTATTGTACGTTTTCGAGATGTAAAAAAAAACCTTTTTCTTAGGCGAGTAATAATTAAATCAGGTTGGGGCTTCAATTTTTTGTAAACATTAGTATTGCCACTAAAAAAGTCACCAAGGGATTTTTGTATATTTCATATACACCTTACTTTGAGTGTGCACGCTTGTCAATCCACTTTTTTTTTAAATATCTTTCATTACTTATTACTAAAAACTATGACTATTGAACATTAATAGAGTACTCATTGAGATATATTAAACAAGACTCCATGACTATAATAAATATAAAACATGAAACAAAGTAAGAAAGTTATTTATTTCAATAAATGTATCGAGTACAATCTCTGTAGACAATTTACAATGAAAGTAAACTAAATCCTCTGATTTTCTTCTGTAGCTGGAGAGTGACATGTGTTGATGTCGACCTAGATTTCAATGTAGGGAGACGTTTTGTCCACATCAACCTGAGTTTGAATGTGGGATGACATCTTCAACATCAACATGAGTTTGAATTTGGAATGACGTTTTGTCAATGTTAACGTTAACCTGAGTTTGACTTTGGGATGATGTTTTGTCAATGTCAACCTGAGTTTGAAGGTTTTGTTTGAATGTATCCGAATAAGGGCTGACAAAGCTCTCTATCGAATATGTTTAAGTGTGTTCAAATGAGGGCTGACGAAAGCTTGAATCTTAATCGAGGGTGTTTGAGACTTTGAGTGCATTTAAACAATCAACACATATTTGATGTGCTTGTTGACTACTTGTAGAGAGAATTCCAAGAGAATTTTATGAGCTCTTGAGAATAATGATTTTCTTATCCCCTCAACTGAAAGAAAAGAGGTTTATTTATAAGGAATGAAGATCCCTCTATGAACTTGGTAGTCTATGGGATTGAGCCTAATTATGACTTGGAAGTCTTTTTTACCTTGGCCATTTGACCATCTTATTTGGACTAGTGGTATGAACTGGCCAAATATTTCACAATCAAAATTATATTGAGTTTTTTTTTCAGAAACAATGATTTGTAGTCACTTTTTTGCGAAAAAACAACCTTTTAATTGTTTTTTTTTACACCTTACAACTTTAAATGAATTAATTTTACAAGATAAAACCTTTTCCATTTTTCCGTCATGGACGGTTAACTTTTTACCTTTGCCTGTGAGTTGTTTTACTTCTAACTTTCTTAAAATTCATTTTCTCCGTTTCTCTCCCTTTTCATTGATTCATTTCCCTCCATTTTTTAAAAGTCTTTCTCTCTCCTCTCATTTTCTCTCTACATTTTTCTTCTACACTTATGAGAAACACAATCTTACTGTCATTCTAGACTAATGGCCTCTAGATAGTTTAGGTAAGCATAGCTACGAGACTGAGGAAGCAAAAACCCAACAACTCAGCACCAAGTTCATCACTTAATGGCCCTTCAAAAAAAAATCATCACTTAATGGAATATGCTCCACACCTATACATGCCTATCAAATTCCAACACTAATTTCCAAGAGCTAGAGTATAACAATGAAAATTTGTCATAACAAATAGCATTGATTCGAAAAGGAAAACAGAAGCCAACACCAATAATGCAACAATGATAGACAAGGAGAGATCACCTTTATCAAAAGAATGAAACAATTAACCAAATCACTTTCCTCATCTGGGGACTTGGGTCCAATTCTACACAAGGACTCAATAGCTTTGTCCCTCACACAAGTTTCCTCCACCATGCAAAGCATTTTGAGGGGTGGAAGCAAAACATGGGCATGTCTAACACCACCAACGTAGGGTACAAGAACACCCAATTCATCTGCCATTGACAGAAGAACGTCGACAGTATCATCATTGTTCTCGTTCAGGAACGGGATTAACTCGTTTCGGAATTCACTCCTTCCCAAGCGCACGAACAATTGTAGACAACCTCCTTATAGAATTCAATCTCAGCTGTATATCATCATTTTTCAGCTCGTTTATCAAAACAACAATTGGATACATTTGGCTCATCAATCGTCGATATTGTAGAGAGAAAATGAGAGGAGAGATAAAGAACTTTAAGAAATGGGGGGGGGGGGGAATGAATCAATGAAAAGGAAGAGAAATTGAGGTAAATGAATTTTGAAAAATTTGAAAGTAAAACAACTCACATTCTAAGGCCGAAAGTTAAAAGCCAATGACGGAAATATGAAAAAGGTTTCATCTCGAAAAAAAAATTATTTGAGGTTGTAAGTTGCAAAAAAAAATTAAAAGGTTAGTTTTTCGTAAAAAAGTGACTACAATGTTTCTGACAAAAAACTCAATTATACTTGTTTGATTTAATATGAATATTATATTTAGGTAGGCTAAATTACTAAAATTGGGATAATTATATTTATTTTAACTCAATAATAATTAATCTATTTTAATATAAACACTAATAAATTTTTTGTTTCTACAATCTGTAATTGTAAATAGTGTAAAGATTCTAAATGAGCCAACCAAAAGAATTAATACAGGGAAAGTATTAAATTTATATACTACTTGATGAAAGTAATTGAAATGAAGAACAATAGAAAAATTGGGAAAATAAATTTTATCTATAGAGTGGTTAATCCATCCACTGGAGATAGACATCAATAAATAGTGGAGTACAACTTAATATAATTGATTTTTTTTATTGTCTATTTCTAATGGATAAACTACTCAATATGTAGATGTATTAATTTCTACCTTATATGTGCATATATTGATGACATATTTTAGGCATTTATTATGAGTTTGATATATGTCAATACTTTCCTAAGTTAGAGTCGTTATTGTTTTATAGTATGAAAAGAAAGAGCCAAGTAAGGATCTAACTTAGGAAAGTATCCTAATATGTAAAACTCATAATAAATGTCTCCCATCATTAATAGAGAGTGAGGGATATTCTAGTGGTTAGTATTTCCCTCCCGATTCTAGGAGGTATTGGAATCGATTCTCACCCTTGACAAGTTAGGACCCCCTTTATTTCCTCCAACTTGTCAAAGTTTCTCCTTACTTTATTAAAAAAATATCATTATTAATATAATTTTTCTAAACTATACCACAAGACATATGTTAAGAGTATTGAAATTCATATATAAGATATCATTATATAAAAGTTTTTATTTCAAAAACCAATCAAACTAAAAATCTTACATATTTCTCTCTCTCTTCAATATCTGTCGCTAATTATTATCTTCAAATATAATTTTGTTGTATTATATTCTCTTTTAATAAAATCTTGAAATTCTTAATATATGCCTTGTGGCGAGTGCATTCATCATATACAGGGTGTACCATGGTCCATGTGCATGTTACACCGAAGGTTATTGTTTGCTCATTTGAAACTCTACCAATTATGTGATCATGCTCATTTGGAGGTTTTAAATGAGCAATGAGCAATTGGGTGTACCATGAGCATGGTACATCCGGGTGTATGATAAAAATTTCCACCTTGTGGCATAGGTTAAAAAAGTCCTTGTTAATATATGTAATTCTAAATACATTTTCTTAAATAGTACTCCCTTCAATTTCAATTAAATGTTTTATTTTAACGTGCATATTTGTCAATGCATAACTTTAACCATTAATAGCTCTATTTATTTATTACTAAAAATTAAAAAAATGAGATTTTAAAATACATGCCAAGACTTTTTTTTAGAGGAAAAGACAAGAAGTGCATTAATTAAGGGACAAAAAGTCCGAGAGTATATAGGGAGAAACCTCATTAGGACACTGATTTTCTCATACTTGTTCGACACCAAAGGGTACAATCTTAGCAAGATGATGGGCTACACAATTCTCATCTCTTTTAACATGAGACCACACTACTGAATTAAACAACGAAGAAAGCAACAAAATATCTTCTAAAACATTATCAAAATCTAAAAAATAAACAAAGCTTTGGAAAGACGATTCACCAACACTTGACTATCCGATTCGAAGATGACCCTCTCATAACCATATCGTTTAGCGAGCTTTATGGCAAATAGAAGAGCCTTGCCTTTCGCAATTTCGGGTGGCCATCAAGCACAAATTCTCCGTGTTGCTGCCAAAAGCACCTCCCCTTTGTCATTTCATGCTACGACACCCAGCCCTAAACAGCCTTCAGTTGATGGGGACGCGTCAAGGTTAAGCTTCACCACGCCAACAGGTGGTGCGAGCCATTTTGTCGAGCTGCTCGGTTGGCGAGGCACGTTCACAGCATAGACACAAGTTCAACATCTTATATGCTGACATTGGATTTTATACAACAGTAGAAAATTATGATCAAAGTAAAATTTTGTGAGTAGTGCAAAAGTCAAAATGAAATATCTACACAAAAAAGAGGGAGGATTAATTTATGAATTCATTGTAAAATTACACGTCGATCAGTGTTATTAATAATTAGTTATTAATCATTATATTTTTCTTTTTAGAGAAATGCAATGTTATGGATCGCATATAACATTTTCGTAAAATATTTTATGATATTAAAACAGACATTATAGATGAAAAGGTTTGACCTTCATCTTTTTCCTACTCAAGTAAGCCACTGAATTAGTTGTTGTCTTGTTGATAGTTGATGCTGGCCATTTTGATCTTGCTTTAATTATCTTCACCTACTCCATGTCCAAGTTCTCAATTATGTCTCAATGTGTACGCATAAGAAAAAAAAAACCTTGAAAGTCAAGCTTTTATGGCTGACTCTCCTAAACAATTCCAGCAAAGGCAGACAAGTAACCCTAGTGCCTGAAGCCGTTAATACACAACTAACACTGAAATAATGAAATTTCCAACTATTGTGATGGAGGGTGTTGAATTGAAATACGGAGACTTTTCAATGCTTTTGGAATAAGATGGCCAAAGAACGATACAATTTATGCATCATGGCAAATTTAATTCATTGTTGTGAGAAATGGAGAGAGAAGTTATGCAAATATATCAGAGAGTATTGTATTGCATTGATGTGAAGAACTGATTTCTTACATCCGTATTTATAGGCAAAAGTATACTGTTTTTAACATTACATTTTCAACGATTTCTGCGCGGACGAAAAACTTTCCTAACATGCAGTAAATGCATGGCATGACATTCACTATGCTTGAACAGTGAAATTTTCCAATTCACTGTTTCTCAACACTCCCCTTGAATGTCCATTTATAATTCATAATAGACGTTATCTTATTAAGAATCTTTGTTAGGAAAAATCCTGTGGGAATAATCCATAACTAGGGAAAGAGTATAACTATTATGTATCTTATATGCTTAAAATCAACTGCCTCATTAAAAACCTTGTCAGGAAAAACCCGGTGGGATAAAAACCTGATCGAAGGGAAAAAGAGTGCAGCGCATATAATACTCCCCCTGAATTTAGCATACATCACGAAGATGAGCATTCCAATTTTTCGGACTAATTCTTCAAATTTCTTCGCCGGAAGGGATTTGGTGAATAAATCTGCAAGATTCTCACATGATTGGATTTGTCGAATGTTGATCGTCCCTTCCTTTTGGAGGTCATGAGTGAAGAAGAGCTTTGGTGATAAATGTTTAGTTCTGTCTCCTTTGATGTACCCTTCGCTTACTTGGGTGATGCATGCAGTATTGTCTTCGTAGATGATAGTTGGATTTGTTGTTATTGTTTCCATCCCGCATTCTTCTTGGATATTCTTGATCATTGACCTTAGCCATACACATTCCCTTCCAGCTTCATAAAGAGCAATTAATTCCGCATGATTTGATGATGTGGCCGTCAAAGTCTGCTTTGTAGATTTCCAAGATATTGCAGTACCTCCATAAGTGAATACATATCCGGATTGAGACTTAGCCTTTTGTGGGTCTGAGAGGTAGCCAGCATCTGCATATCCAATGAGTGACGCATTGGGTCTTGACTGATAGAATAATCCGAGATCTTGTGTTCCTCGAAGATAACGTAATAAGTGTCTGACTCCATTCCAATGTCTCTTGGTTGGTGCATTGCTGTATCTAGCTAACAAGTTTACTGAAAAAGCTATGTCAGGTCGAGTATTGTTAGCCAAGTACATTAAAGCACCAATTGCACTTAGATATGGTACTTCAGGACCAAGAATCTCCTCGTTCTCTTCTCGTGGTCTGAATGGATCATCTTTCTCATTCAGGGAACGCACTACCATTGGAGAACTTATTGGGTGGGCTTTGTCCATGAAAAAACGTTTCAGGATTTTTTCTGTATAGTTTGATTGATGGACAAAAATCCCATTTCTTAGATGTTCCATTTGCAGGCCAAGGCAAAATTTTGTCTTCCCGAGATCTTTCATCTCAAATTCTTTCATCAAGTATTTTGCAGTCGCTTCAAGTTCTCTAGGAGTTCCGATAATGTTCAAATCATCGACATATACAGCAATGATCGCGAATCCTGATTTAGATCGCTTAATGAAAACACAGGGACTGATTTGATTATTTTTGAATCCTTCTTTCAATAGGTATTCACTAAGAGATTATACCACATTCTTCCAGATTGTTTTAACCCATAGAGTGATTTTCTCAATTTTATTGAGAACATCTCTTTGGGCATGCAATTTTCTGGTAGTTTTAGTCCTTCAGGAACTTTCATATAAATATCTGTGTCAAGTGAGCCATACAAATATGCGGTCACTACATCCATCAATCTCATTTGCAATCCTTTCGAAACTGATAAACTTACCAGAAATCTTAGTGTAGTTGCATCGACTACTGGAGAATATGTCTCATCATAATCAATCCCTGGCATTTGCGAAAAGCCTTGGGCTACTAATCTTGCCTTATATCTAGTAACCTCATTTTTCTCATTTCGTTTTCTCACGAATACCCATTTGTACCCAACTGGTTTTACACCTTTTGGTATTTGGGTTATTTGACCGAATACTTCACGTTTTTCAAGTGATCTCAATTCTGCTTGAATTGCCTCTTTCCATTTTGGCCAATCTTTTCTACGGCGACATTCATCAACTGTATTTGGCTCTACATCATTTTCATCGTATGTCATTTCAACCGCTATCGAGTAAGCAAAAATTTCATTCAAGACAACATCTTTTCGATTCCATTGTCTCTTTGTAGAAACATAATTAATTGAAGTTTCATTGTTGTCTACGCTTTCATGTTCCTTTTCTTCTGGAACACGTTTCTCTTCATTTTTGTTTTCATCATGCTCTGTTGGGAGATTTATATTAATTTCGTTCGTTGTCTCCCCTTGCCTTTTCATTTTTCTCGGTTTTAAATCTTTAGAACCGGGTGGTCTGCCACGTTTTCGACGTGCTATTGACTCATTTTCAATTGCCTTATTGTCATTAGGAATTTCAATCCGTTCCGGAGCATTCGCAGCAGGTACATGTGACTTTGTCACTTTCTTAGAATCTGTGAATGCATCTGGCAATTGGTTTGCAATACTTTGCAGATGAACAATTTTCTTGACTTCTTGTTCACATGAATTTGTTCTCGGGTCCAGAAACGACATTTGCGATGCGTTCCATGTAATTTCCGATTTTATATTTTGTGGGTCCACTTTCTCTCCCCCTAAGGATGGGAATACCGACTCATTAAAATGACAGTCGGCAAATCGAGCCGTAAATAGATCACCAGTTGTTGGCTCTAAATATTTGATAATTGATGGAGATTCAAATCCAACATATATTCCCATCCTTCTTTGTGGACCCATTTTAGTACGTTGGGGAGGAGCAATAGGTACATGTACAGCGCACCCAAAAATTCTCAAATGTGAGATATTCGGTTCTCGACCAGATACTAATTGTAATGGTGAGAATTTGTGATAGGCTGTCGGCCTTAATCTTATCAATGTTGCCGCATGTAATATAGCATGACCCCAAGTAGTAGATGGCAATTTTGACCTCATTATTAATGGTCTTGCAATTAATTGTAGTCTTTTGATTAATGATTCAGCAAGACCATTTTGTGTATGTACATGAGGTACAGGGTGCTCAACAATAATCCCAATAGACATGCAATAGTCATTAAATGTTTGGGATGTAAATTCCCCAGCATTGTCTAATCTTATTTTCTTTATTGTATGATCTGGGAATTGAGTTCTTGAGCCAAAAGTTTTGCAAATGCAACATTTCTGCTTGACAGAAGGCTCACATGTGACCATCGAGTAGAGGCATCAATTAATACCATGAAATAACGAAATGGTCCACATGCAGGATGAATAGGCCCACAAATATCTCCTTGAATTCTTTCTAAAAACATTGGAGATTCAGTGGCAATCTTATTTATAGATGGTCTGATTATCAATTTGCCAAGTGAGCATGCAGAGCATGTTAATTCATTTGACCGAGGAATTTTGACATTCTTTATAGAGTGTCCATTTGAGTTTTCAATGATTCTATGCATCATTCCTGTGCCAGGATGGCCTAATCGGTCATGCCATAGAGTAAATGATTTTCTATTATCTAACTTCTGGTTAGATATCATATTAATTTCAATCGGACGTATATCTATGCGATATAGTCCCGAGGAAATTGCTGGCAATTTTTCATAGATGTATTTCTTGCCGTTTTTCTCTGCCGTTAGGCATATGAATTCCTCTTTGTTCACTGTCATTGTTTCCAAATGGTAACCATTCTGACGTACATCTTTGAAACTTATGAGGTTCCTTCGAGATTTACTCGAATATAATGCGTCATTAATTATCAATTTTGTCCCATTTGGAAATATAATGCAAGCTTTTCCAGAGCCTTCAATTAGCTTGGCTGTCCCAGAAATTGTACTAACATTTGCTTGGAATATTGTAAGTTTTGAAAAATACTCTTTATTTTTCAATATGGTGTGTGTTGTCCCACTGTCCAGGAGACATTGTTCTTTATTCCAACTTCTGATGAATTCATATCTTCATAAATAATAAATACATGATTAGTATAAGAAAAATACGTATTTTTTATAATAATAAGGAACAAATACATGAAAGTGGATATTGAAGCAGTTGAAATAAACTAAGCACATTAATCGATTGTGATCTAAACAAACTTATTTTCAACTTCAGCATCATCCATAAAAAAATCTGAAACATCAAGGCTGGGCATGGATGTAGTGGCTTCATTAACAAAGTTTGCTTCAGCATTTTTTCCTTTGTTTTTTATTGAAGCTTGATATAGATCTACCAAATGTTTGGCAGTACGACATGTGCGGCCCAGTGCCCAGTCATGCCACATCTATGGCAAGTATCATTTCCTTTATAGGACGTCTGCCTCTGATTTCCAGATGATTGTCCCCAATTTTTATCAGAATGTTTAAAATTATTATTTCTTGGGGAAAATCGGCCTCTTCCACGTCCACGCCCTCGGCCACGGTAATTACCACGTCCTCTCCCACGACCGTTGTAATTACCGCGTCCACCACTATGTATAGCATTTGCTTCTGGTGGATTAGAGCTTTCTATAGCATTTATCTCATGAGTGGCTGAAGACCCCGTAGGTCTAAGATTATGATTTTTCAGCAAAAGATCATTATTTTGTTCAGCCACAAGTAGTACTGAGATTAGCTCAGAGTACTTTTTGAAAGCTCTGAACCTGTATGGGATGATCACAATATGATATTAGAGGCGTGGAAAGTGGAGAGCGTTTTGTTTATCATTTGCTCTTCTGTGATGGGATGATCACAATATCTTAACAATGATACAATTCTAAACAATGTTGAATTGTAATCACTGACCGTTTTAAAATCCTGGAACCTCAGATTGGTCCAGTCATAATGTGCCTTTGGGAGAAGCACATTTTTGTGATGCCCATATCTTTCATTTAGGCTATCCCATAGTTCTTTTGGATCATCCACAAGTAGATATTCACTTTTTAAACTTTCATGTAAATGATGTCTTAGGAGGACTAAGGCTTTTGCCTTTTCTTGTACAGTCGCAATTTTAACTGATGCGGCTGTTGTAGTTGCATCCCCTTGTTGGGTTGTCACATCTTTAATTGTATGTTCCAGTCCTTGGGCCTTTAAATTCATTTGGGCGTCCACCGTCCATTCTAAAAACTTTTGCCCAGATAGATCTAGTATGTTAAATTGTCTTTTCACTAGATCTCCCATTCTTTTGACTACAAATAGGTAAATATTTGAAATTAGTAATGATGATAAATCACATATATATATTATCTCCCCTGATTTATATCATTATTATTATAGATAAATAATACAAACAAAAAAAATAAAATAGCGTACAACAATAATGAAGCTAAGCAAAAAAAACAAGAAAATACCAAAAATAGAAACAAAATACAACAAGTGAATAAACAAAAAAAACTTCCTAAAATGCACTTAAAGACAAAAAAAATTGATATTCATGTGCATTTTTCGCCATTCTTCCGGGGGAAATTTTTTTTTTGTCTCCTATTTATGTATTAGGAGATATATCATTAATGCCATGAGGAGGAAAAAGAAACCGGCTATAAGAAATAAGTAGAGTTTTATTTTCCTAAAATCCTCTTCAAAAGAGGAAGATGAGGGTGGAGGACGGTTGTCGTCGGCGTTAAACATGGTGGCCGGAAGGTTGAGGAAGAAGGAAAAAAAATTTGTGGGTTTAGAGAAAAAAAATCGGAAGAAGATAAGGGATATGTGGTGAAAATGGGGATGGTAATCCGCTTTTATAGAGGGTTATCCCTAACTGTGCAGTTCATATACAGTTAAAAAATATACAACGCAATAAAATTCTAATATTGACAAATATATATTAGAGCATGCTAGTAAATTGGTAATATAATATATGTAACTATAAATGCAAAAAAATAGAAGATTAGAGACAATAATATATAATAATGTTCTGAATGCTTGTTCCCTGCATACATACGACATTATTGCACATATAAGACATAATAATGCTATCACTTCACTAGGCCGTCCATATAGGTGGCAATAAAAAAATTAACCTGTCCATATAGGCGGTTTAAGAGCAGATAAAATAAAATAACGTAAATAAAATGTCCTTGCCCTCCATGAAGGTGGCGTTAAAATTATTTGTTTTCTGCGTTAGTAGTATGGTGACGTTTACTACTAGTTTCTTCCTGTTCATCTCTATCTCTTTTATTACTGGGCGGAGGTTGATTTTCAGCTGGTTGTATAGGAGGGTTATTATTGGTGTTGGGAACAGGGGTTTGTGGGTTTTCTCTGGTATGAGTATTTGTACCGTTGTTACGGTTACTGGGTCGGGGCTGTATTACAGTTCCCCTCGCTGGGTTGGTAGTGAATGGCACATTGTTTCGCTCTATCCAAAAATAAAACCCGAGACAGAGACATTGTGTAAAACAATGTTAATCCCGTTACTTTGTTGGTCCATGTTCGGGTAGTAAAAGGGTTGGGCTTGGAGAAAAAAAATTTAAACTTAAAAAAAAATGGATGTAAAAATTTTAAAGATACCTTAAAAAAATTTCCGGTAGAACACTCGTGCTGATAACGTGTTGTGAGAAATGAGAGAGAAGTTATGCAAATATATCAGAGAGTATTGTATTGCATTGATGTGAAGAACTGATTTCTTACATCCGTATTTATAGGCAAAAGTATACTGTTTTTAACATTACATTTTCAACGATTTCTGCGCGGACGAAAAACTTTCCTAACATGCAGTAAATGCATGGCATGACATTCACTATGCTTGAACAGTGAAATTTTCCAATTCACTGTTTCTCAACATTCATAACCTTTTTTTCATGTTGAAAGGGTGTCAGGTCTGCTGTGTGGGATTCATCAATCATTGTTGGATGTCACGGGATGTTTGAAATAATGAAAATCGATATGAGACAAGAGAATTATATACTACTTTCGTTTCACAATACATGTAGCATTTTACTCTTTTAGATGTTTCACAATACATTACCATTTACTCTTTTGAATATTTCACAATACATCCCCTTCTTTAAAACATAATCACATTGATTTAGAATAAAATCACAACTCCCTCTCCTTAACCTTGGTTTGTATGCCATATAGAAATGATAAATATATTGTGAAACAATGATAGTAATTACTATATAGAATTGCTCAGCAATAATAAATCGATGAAATATGTGTTTTCTCTTGTTTGGTATTGATTGCCAATTGCAAACTCATACATTCATACAATGACTCACAATTACTACAACCTGCAAAATGTATGCATGAAAATCAGAATAAAACAGACTACTTAGAAACAGGCACTCAGAACTGTGGAAACTTTTTGTAGTTCATTGCAATAGAATATTGAAAAAATTGCAGGAGTTTATTTTACATATACAAGGCGCTATAAAAAAAAGGCTTTATACAATATAAACAATTTCTTCAAACATTTGAATGCTATTCAACTGTATACAATATACAAAAAAGAATGAGGTGGTGGCATTTGTATTTGACTGTTTGGAAAAAAACAAGCAGCAGCTCAACTGTTGGACAAGGGACGTTATGGTTGCATCAACTTAATGTTGGCAACATCGGAGTGGAGCCAAGTCCAGGATCTTCAAAATTATCAGACTCAGCTTGCTTCACCCTCCCAAAATATCGAATATGCCTCAAAAGCCTGGCAAGGAAGGTGTTATGGCATATAGTTGAGCTATCACAAACAACGGCGACATGCTTGCGTGCCCTAGTTATGGCAACATTCATTCGCCTACTATCCCCAAGGAAGCCAACAGCACCCATTGTGTTTGATCGAACCTGAAAAACAGTGTCACTATCATAGTATTCTATATACAGGTGGTACAAAATAAACCAGTTGAACAGTTTGTTATGGCTTATAAGCACATATATGCAAGTGTTGTTGAAATCTTATCACAAGTTACCACCTATGCTCAACAGAGCATGTAAGCTTATGTTCAAATTTACTCTTTCGACTCAGAATATATATATATATATAGCCTCTAAATTAGGGACTAAGAAGCCTATACACTCATTTATGTATACCACAAGTTGAGTGAGTGCAAATACTCTCTAAGAACTTAAAGCTACTCTTTGTTCAAACTTCCTCCATACAACGAGTTTGCATACTGCTAGCTCACAGGACTAGTGTGCAAGATTGCCCTATCTATAAGATAACCTTGTTAGCTAGACACAGTGGTCATGCTTGGCTAACTATGGTACAACAATAAGCACTACTGCATACTTGCACTGTTGCACACTTGTTCCAAGTCTGGAAAAGGCCTGGCTCGACATAGATAGCAAGGCTTTGTCGAGTGACGCACGGTGCATGACTTGCTTTGCCAATAGCCAAAAGAGTTGACACGTGACAATTAACTTCCAAAAAAATGTGAAAATATCGATATCCAAAATTAATATCAAGTTCGCAAACTTGTCACAAGAATGACCCACAGACCAACGACCTTTACAGACCAATACTCCATTAGTGATAGACTTACATGAAAATTTATATAGATAAGATAATAGTAAGTTTTTCAAGAATCATAATGTTTAAACACAAATGCAAAATGCACAATGACACAACGATTAACCAGGATCCAAAGCAAACTATTAATCATTGGTCATTTATATGCGAAAGTGCATGATTTTTAATTAATTTTAAAATATAAAATATGAGTGGATGGCATATTAGACAATTGGTAAGATAAATTTACCATAGAGATAATCACAGCATCAGCTTCTCGACCTTGAAAACTATCAATCGTTGCCACTTCAACACATCTAGTCTCCTCAAATTGATGAAGCCTCTCCCTCAACAATTGCACTTGAGCAACATAAGGAGACTGGACAGCTATGGCTTTTGGACTCACACCTGTATAATAAAGAGCACTTCATCAACATTTTTGTATATAAAGTTAATCATGTACTCAACAAGGCAAAAAGATCAAAACATGGACGTTTTCTTCTGGACATCACAAAAAATATGCTATAATCTAAAGTTGTGCCGAGTTGTTTCCCCTGCCGAGGGAGGAGGTGTTGAGGTAAATCGGTAATGTAGACTATGCAAAGCCAAGTTTTGGACTTTATGGTGATTTCCTCTATTGTATCCCTTCATGCTCTTAACTAGTGACTCACTGAAGAATATTGTGCCTAAGTCGAGTAATTCTTTAGCTAGCTCCAGGCGTGCTTACAACTATAAAAAAATTCAGTTTAGAAAAAGGATCCAGGTTGAGTAATTTAGGATATATGGATGTCTGGCCATCAAAATGTAAGGTTATCTTTATGTATATGTTGTGGACTTGTAGCAAAATCATCGAGTACACTGTTTGTAGTTTGGTGGCATCCACGAGGTTCCACATCTTAGGTCTGCTATGTAGATTGATGGTCTATACTCTGTAGGGAGACCCTCCGTACAAAATGAGATACATGGAACAACTTGTGCTATTTGTATTTTGTAGTAGGTGTAATAAGACTGTTGTAGTCAGCCAGTCTCCGAGTGTAGATGTTTACATAGTAAAAGCATCAATTACCCTCGCACCCCCACCAATATGGGAAACAATTCCCAAATGAAACAAATTTCAAGGAAATAGCATGTTAATTATTTAGAGAGAACCTGAATAAACCAGTGAAAGGACATGCTTGGTAACAATATTTGCCTCTCCTTCATTGAAGAAAGATCCAGTGCCAGCAGGATCCATTTGCTCCTCACAACCAACGGATAAATATCCATAACGCATTCTCGTATCCAACAATAGCAGTGGGCATTGAGTAATCCATGTTCGCTGCAAAAGGGGCAAACATACACTTCATTAGCGGAAAAATACATCAATGATTGTCAGATGTGGAGGACTCACATGCGTTGAAAGCTCAACTATTGAGTTGTCACATGATTATCATTGTTTAAGGAGTTACAAGAGGAAAAGCCATTTTTTTCTCGCGTTATGAGGAAGTTGTGCATCTTTCAAACAGATTGTTTAGGATAACGGGTGATCAGTGCAACTCACCACCCTTCATTTTGTAGTAGAGGCAAGAGGAAACCTTGTCCCTCTATCATTGCATAATTGTATATCTTAATATCTTAGGGTAACCCTTTTCTAAAATGACCCTTACTTATTAGGCACAAATGACCTAAACTTTGAAAAAGACTCTGGAAAATGATGTAATGTAAACCTTGAGAGATCTTCTCGTTATAATATACAGTTCTTTTGAAAAATGATCTAAAGTACAGAATTAACATGGATGGTTTTCTTTACATCTTTCACTGAAATATCTCCATTAGCAAAAAAAGAAAGATTCGTTTGGGAAGAATCACACATACGCATTCTACCCTATTTTAGGCCTTCATCATAACTTCAAGCACAACAATGACATCCCTTTTTGCATTCTGTGACTTCAAACGGGATAATTTCAGACATAAGTTGATAAGTTATCACCATTCGTCAATTAAACACACTACACAGGAACATTGGGTGTTACTCCAAGTACAACTCAAAGCAATGCTATCATGTAGGCTAGAAAAGGTTACAGAATTACTATAAAGGAAATTATCCTGGACACAAATGTAATTAAACAGAAGATAGGACAAAAAGTCATCCGGGAGAGGATAACAAAGTAAGCGTAGAAGAGAATCGACACTGATTGCAATTAAAGAGAAGCAAATGTGCCTAGTACTGATCTCTATTTCCTTAAAATCTCAGAGATTGGGCCAGTGTGAGGCTTCAAGCTCGGAGTGACAGTTCCGAAGTAGCGAACATAAACAAATAGAGCTTGATAGCGAAATATAAGAGAGAAATAAGATCCTTGTTTCATATTTTTGAGAGGAATGAGATTTTAGACAATATAGACAGATGAGAAATGTGGTAGCAGAAAGCATGATACAACTAAAAAGATACTCAACATGTTCAAACATGCAAGAGTGAAAAAAGTTAATAAGCAACCTTATAAATAACCATCATAAGCAAAAGCCACCAAACTCATAACCACGATAGAGCAGTATGCAAGTCAATAAATATTTAGATACGGATAAAGGCTACCTTGACAAAAGGAGAATCTATGAGGAGATGAGATGAGACATTTGAAGCTGACTTCAGCAACCCCCCATACATTTCCTTGGAAGCCCAGCTGGTGATGGCATCATTCATCCGATACTGGGTTGTCAACTTTGCAATGAGAATTCCTCCATGCAAATTCGCTGCTCTCTCTAGGAGAGATATACCCAGACCTCCTTCTAGTGCATTCCTAGATAGCACCACTGGAGCAAGCTGGCATTGGTCACCTGCAAGCACACAGCGCCTTCCCTGTAGCATTGTGATCCAACATGAGGGTTCAATTGCCTGCCCTGCTTCATCTATAACAACCAAATCAAAGGGCCCCAACCCTCGAATCTGTGGGTCAGCAGCTCCAATATTAGTTGCAAGAACAACTTGAGCACTAGACAATATTTCCCTTACACACTCTTTTTCCTTCTTCTTTAATGTCTTAGCAAGTTGCTTTATAAGCTGACGTATACCAGCAGCTAATGAATCATCATTCAGACAAAGTCTCAGGTCTTTTCTTAGATCTGATTTTTTCCTTTCCAGTTCTGTCCTGAATTTCTCCATTTTGGCATTAACAATCTCACCTAATGATTTTGAAGCAACGGCAGCAGATATACGTGCTGGATTTCCCATTCGCACAATGTTTATTCCAGTATCTGAAAGTTTTTCAACCATGTTGTCAATAGCTGCATTTGTTGGGGCTGTAACTAGCACTTTTTCACCACGTTCAACAGACATAACAATGAGTTTTTTCAACAACCTTGATTTTCCAGAACCAGGTGGCCCTTGAATGACCAGCATGGGTCTTTTCTTATTCAAACCCAAAGCAATTGCTCTTCGCTGAGAATCATCAAAACTGCTACTCTCCAACAGGCCATCTTCTTCTACTCCATTCCAATCTACCAAATTATTTTCTTCCAGCCAATCAACATCCTCTTTATCACCAAACAGAGTAGCCACAATACCAATGGATGGATTTTTCTTCTGTAAACCATTCTTCTGAAGCAGCATCAGTGCCTCACAATTACGCTAGAGAAGGATGAAAAGCTAACATTAATCAAAAGTCAAACAGCAACAAGAAATTTTTTAGATGAAGCAAGAAAAGAGAATACTGAAACAATGTAGCCTTGTTAAGAAAGCTTCAACAGAATAAACCTTTGCCATATTTGCCGATTACAAGCACTTTACAGAACAAGAGAGTATATACCCATTTCTCATAAGCAAAATTTTAGAAGAAACCCAGAATAAAAAATTGGAAAATGATTGTGAAACTTGATGGGTGAAATCTGAACATACATGACATCACATCAAACTAAGGGACTAGCACTAAACGCGCCGCAGATTTACACAACTAAAGGACACTTAACGATAATCACTAGCAAAGCCTATACAACAATTGAGGGCTAACAAAGAGGAAAAAAATCATAAAAAGTTACCAAAGAGAAAAGTTAAAAGTTGGGGGTACGAAAGAAATATCAACGTTGTGAAATCTAGATAAGATGTTGCCAGTTTAGGTAGTAGGTTTCTTCAACAAACGACTTGTTATGTACAGTTGTGCACCTCGGCCAAGGAATCACAATCCTGAAGACATAGTGGTAGTAAAGAACTACAAATTCATCCTACATAGACATAAGTATGCCAAAACAACATATCACAACGCAACGATATAGGCACAAACATACATGTCAAGTCCCTGAGAAGCAGCAAATAACACAAACCCGTGATGGACATAGGAAAGGTTTTTCAACAATCTCATAGATAGTTGAAAATAACTATTTATGATGAGAAAGGGTGGCAAGAAAACAGCACTAGTGCCTATGCAAGGACCTTTGTAACACTATCCTTCAAGTGACATATTCATAAGGTGCTCACAACTATGTTTTATAACACCAACCTCCGAGGATCCCAGTTCAATGGTATGTCTCACCCCACTAATACACAAACAACCAAAACAAAACAGTCTTATATCCATCTCTCCAAATTAACTCCCCAAAAAAGAACCAGTTCATCTTTATCAGTTACCTCATATGTTCGTGTGTCAGCCAATCCAGGAATGCGATCAATTCGCACAAGCTTACCAAAGAGCTTTGAAAAAGTGGCATCACCACGCTGAGACTCTAGAGCAACACTAATACTGCATCCATCCTCCCCAAGATTGTCAACAAAACCCTGCATGCATGAAGTTGCACCAGCGCCTCTACTATCACATATTCTCACACAGACCATATCCCCTGGAGAGAGGGTAGTAGGTGGTAGTCGGTGATCGCCTTCAACTTTAAACACCACCAAATGCATTCCACCTAATCCTGCAAGTATAAGAGGGATGCTCAGACAAAGCAACAACAGGGCTGATTAACTTTTGTAGGTTAGGTTACAAGCTAAGATACCAGTTGAAGTGCTAACTGCAACTAAGTTACAAAGTGTGTCACAAAGTTCTTGTTGTGATTGCCCATGAGTGACCAAAAATTCAATCGGCCTCGAGAAATCTGAATTCTCATCCGGCATAGGCACAGCATTCAACTCTTCCTGAGTAAACTCCAATTCTGCATCCCTTTCTATACGAAGCAAATTTGACATATGTTTTGTGAATTGGTCAATGTTTGACTGCATCAACTTGACCTTGTCGATGTCAATCCCTAAAGCTCCAACACCGCGCTTAGGCTGGGAGGCCTTCCGAGCTATTGCTTTGTGCTGAACTGTTACATTAGTGCAGGCAAAGCAACCAGTAAGTGTGCGAATTAATCAATGAAGCGGTACAATATGGGGGGGAAATCAGACTGCAGAAAACAGCATTAAGTTTAAACATAGCAAGAAATAGCAAGATATACGCAGAGGGAACGAAAACGAACGAAATGCATGTAAGTCTCAGACTATCAGCTTCTGAATGATGTTCTAAGTTGAGTTTATGCTTTATTTCAGCAACTGGATTATCATTTTCCCATAAAAATATGAATCTTTCTGAGGAAATATAAGTGCCACAATGGATCACTTTCCATCATCAATGAATGGAGGAAGTAGCATAATTTCCATCCTCAAATTTTCCACTGATAATCACATTCAAACTCATATCACATATCTAAATCCTATTAGATCAATCCCATTACTGAAGGCAGGGAGTCAATTCATGGTGACAAAGCTGAAATTCCAGAGAAGCATAAGTGCCATCAGGGAATGGATATGGTGAAGGCATATTGACCTACTTTTGACAAAATTGCTGCATTCACAAATGAATGCATGAATTTCGTTTACAAATCCAATTGGGCCACTATGATGGTGACCTGGACTTCAGAAAGAGCATACAATCTCAAGTCCTTGGGCTATTTGATAAATACCCTTCAAAAGATGGTTTTCCATGTAAATGGAGGAAATAGTTGAAATTTGTGCATATTCAAAGCTCAATTTTATGTTTGTCAAACTGAGTGGGAAATCGATGGGTTTCTTCACAATATTCAAGGTTACGTCAAGGCTAATTCCTCTCTTCCACATTTTTTTAAACTAGTTAAGGCCAGAGGTCAGTCCTATAGAAGCTTAATGGAATATTAGAACTTCTCAATTGCTCATCATCTCCCATCCCTCATCCAATAATGCAACTCTTAACTTTCTAAATACTAAACTACATTAATATGGGTTACTTGAGGTGTGCACTAGTAATATTTGAAGCTATGTCATAGGGTTAATCTAAAAAAACAGTGTACTTCACAATTGACAAGGTTTCACACTTGCAGTCTTGAACTAAATTTTGGCTGGGCTTAGGTCATAAGTACCCTCAACGCCACACTAATGTGCAAAATCTTCTTAGGGATTGGAGTCTCACAAGGTTTCTGAAAAGGCTCATATGGTAATAATATAACCTCTTGTCAAGAATGGGTAGATGACCTTGCTAAGACGTGCGTTGTACCCTCAGGGCTCAGGCTCTCATAGCAATAAATAAAAAGACATGTTTACTACCGCCAGGCAAGAACAGGGGGAGGGGCCAGGGTGGGTTCTTGGAATTAGAATCCCCATACCGTGAATGAAGCTCTCTAGGCAAGTGGCACACACTGGATGTTCGCAAATAAAGAGGAGATGTTATGGAAGAATGTTTGCATGTCAAATATGGTATGGAGAGGCTAAGAAGGTTTATTCCTATCATGAAATACACATACATGAATACATCTAAGGAGGATCGAACGTTTTTCCGGTCCTTACTTAGTTTCAATAATATTAAAGGACCATGACTCATCTTTCAAAATGGCAGCTACTGTAGACACAAAATTGTGTCTCCCCATGTAGTACCCTATGATGACTAATACCCCGCTTTCTTGGTCCACATCGAAGATAGAATAAAGAACGAACCTAAATAAAATATTTTAAGCCCAAATCATATTTCTCATCAATTTTCTAAGCCCATTTTTTAAAACATTTTTAAATGGTTTTACTAAGCCCATCTTCGAAAACCTTTTAAAAATAATTTTATGAAAGCCCGTTTTCTAAAACCCATGTTCTAGCCCAATATAATTACTAGAATTATATTAATTAGTTTTATTAATAAAAAATATATTCTATAAAAAAAATATCTTTCTCCAAACTATGTCCAAAAAATCTATCTTCATCTAAAACCTTTTCAAAAATCTTTTCAGTAAAAAACCTTTTTAGAAACCTACTTGTTTTAGGTTATCTATACTTAGAACTATATATAATACCGTTATCCTATTCCTAACTCTTAGGCCTAATCAACATCACAACTCTCATACACGGCTAATCACTCCACACGACGCACAAGTCACAACTATCACTCCAACAGAAACTCCGCCGCCTAACTAATCTTCACGCCATCCTTATAACTCCCTAATCTCACAAAACTCCTCCACCACAAACTACATTGATCATCCTACAATCTGCATACTCTCATGCCAAACCCAATACTAATCTTCACTCACAATTCATCCTCCTTACCCCGCGTCACATCCTCACATATACTAACAATTCGTCCTACATATTCAACATCACAGCATCTTATACCTAATAATATTACTAATCCTTGTCATCTAGCCATCATCATGCTGCATTTCACCACAATTCCATTCTCTTTTTAGAGGCCCCTAATGTAATACCCTCATATTACTATTCCACGAGAATAACGAGAATACGAGATACAAAACAACAAACAAGAGCATTATTTTTACTTGACGCAAGACACAAAATTTTGAGGCTTATGCAATATCCGATATAAGATCCGTGCAAATCAACGACCCAGACGTAGGTATAATTTCTGAGGGTCAATCAAATTGAAAATCTTTTTTTCTTTTTATTATTTTCTTGAAGTTAATAACCTTCTATTCATGGGGTAGATTGCTAATGTATTCATGCGACACTAAACACTTATGAATACTATACAAACTCTCTACTCATATCATTTATATTTTTATTCTTCATCAACATTATTTTTATGCATGATTGGAACTTTTTTTTTACCTTGTATATAATTGTTCATCAATATCTAAATAGATATTCTAACACTTAAATTAGATAATATGGACAACCCGCTAGGAACCCATTAATTTAATTGATTTAATAACATGTTACCAAAAATTAGTTTTTGGTATGTTTAATTAACCAACATAGATTAATTTTACATTACATTAACATATTACTTCAATATCAAGTAAAGGTCAACAATTTGATTCCTAATCTTATTCGTACCTTCACTCCCGAACTCAATCTATGGTTCATTGACCATTAATAGAGTCATGACGGGAAAATCTACCTTGGATAGTTGTCCTTACGGTTTCCAATATCCAATTAAGTTTATGAGTCTTCCTTTAAAGAATTGTTGATGTCTTTTCTCTTTCAAACCATTTTTCAATAAAGCTTTACAATGAGGTAGTCAAATACGCGTGCATCTCGCATATGCCGATAAAAACACGCCTACTACTTGGGATACCATTAACGGTCCAATATCTACATCTATTGACAATCACCTCTCCACATGAAACAATAATCAAAATCCCAAAACAAATAAATCATTGCAACGGGATAATTAGTTATCCTCAATTTACATTATCAAGTGATCAACATTTCAGCTAAAAAATCATTAAAACACTGAACAAAGACACAAAACAACTTGGAAACAATGGAATAAAACGAAAGAATGAAGCTATCAACAAACACAAAAACAAAAGAGTCTAAAAATAGTACCTGAGTGTGCTAGTTGCTTAAGCAACTTCCACGACTGAGTCTCCCTCCAATTCTCCACAACCTCCTCCTTCTCCAACCCTTGAAGAACCTCCTTGAGCTCACGCTGAAAATGATCAAGCAATGTAGGATAATGAGCACACACCTTCAAACACACGGCTTCGAGACCGAGAGGCATAGGCACTACAGTTAGATAAGGTTGAGCCTCAATCAAAAATGTAACACCAGGTCCCATTCTCTCTTCTAACTCCTTGAAATCACCCCTCAACTCTGCCGCCGCAAACTCCGAAGCCATAGCTTTCATTGCTTGTCGTATCCACTTCACTACTGCCTTCCCTAAATCCCTCCTACCTAGTGGATCCCCATTTTGATGAACCCCCTTTTTCACACTCAAATTTTTGTTATTCGCCGGAATTTCTCTCTTTTTCTTTAGTTCAACATTGCTACTGTGAATTCTCAAATTAGAAGAGATTACACTAGGGATTCTAAGCGTTGCCGAACTCCCGAAAAACCTAGGTATAGCGTTGCTTGCAGCGGGAATCGAACTCAGGACGCGTAGTTTTTCCGACGATAACGATGAAGAATTAGAACACACATAGTAACATAGAACATCCATGTTTGATTAATTGGATTGTTGATGATTTAGGCCTAAAACTCCATTATAGCGAAATAAAGAAGGAGAAGGGGTTTTAATTTTATAATTAGGAGATATGAAATGGAGAAGATATTTTGAATTTGTTTATGAAGCGAAGTAGTGGTTGGATTTGTTTAGCGGGAAAAAGAAAAAAATGAGGGTTTGAGAAAGTGAAATGAGAATGACAAGACATGGTTTTACTGGTGACTAATAGTTGAGTTTGGAAAGTTTGTTGTGAGATTCTATTGGTTGCAGACGTGTTTAATTTGTGATCTAGAAGTAGATTTGTGAATTGTGGGGATGGAGTGAACAAAACACCTTTCTTCTGTGTGGTTGTGAAGACTGAAGAGAAACCATTCTTCACCATCAACCCACGTCATCATCTCTCTCCGACCAATTTCTCTCAAATTTAGCACACAAAAAAAGAACATAAATTCATTAGGAATCTGTAATTGAGAACGGAAACTTAGGTGATATTCAAGACTGGAAATTTATTGAATACCGCGTTAGTTTTGGTCATGTTTATGTAAAATTGTAGAGGTGGGTATGGACTGGACTAGCACACGGGTCCAGTCGGGCCGGCACGGTTTGTGCCTGGTCTGGCCTGTTGTCTGCTACATGGGTTGTGATTTTATCACGGGCAAGAAATTTTACTTCATGTTTGCACCGGCACGAGCTTGTGGGTCGACCGACGGGCCGAACGCCCCTTTTCTTTGTTTTTTTTAGTCTAAAACTGTCAAAAATCCAAAAAAAAATAAAACACTGACCAGGCCCGCAGGAGGCGCGAGCCCAGCCCGCAGGCCGTGGGAGTGGGCTGGGCCGTGGACAAATACTGAAAATTTCAAGCTCGACAAGGCTCGCCACTCACGGGCTCGGGCCCAATTCGCCCCGTAATTTCCCCAAGCACGCATGTTGAGCCCATGAACAAGTCCGGTCCATGCCCAGGTCTATAAAATTGTTTGCTGAAAAGTAAAGTAAATCTCAATACATGATTTTGCAATGAGGTTAAAGTATAGCATTTTTATGGTATCAGTATTTCCTCCTGTAGTTATAGACTAGTTCAGGAATGTTGTAACTCTGTAACTTGCCCTTTACTTTCAGCATTATTTTCTCCTAAGTCCTAACCGTGTATTTTCTTCTAAGTTCATCTACCACAAAATAACAACTTAACAAGGCCAGGTTTTACTTACACTCTGCATGTATTGAGCCAATTGATGCAATCTCCTATTACAATTCATTGTCAACCAGCAAAGAGGGTCTTGAGATAAACTAGTTAAGTTCTGGCAAAAAAAATAGCTTTCTTCCGAAAACCTCCTCAGCATCCTCAAGATAAACCCCTCTCAAGTCAATATGGATCTCAAGGTGGTCAATTTTATTACCACTAACAAAACTTGGGACCTGCACCATCTCAACTCCCTTGTTCCTAACCATATTGTAAGTTGTAGCTCTTATAAAAGGTATTAACATTCCTCTCTCCAACATCCAAGATGAACTCGTTTGGGGATCCATACCAAGCAGAAATGTCATCGTTACGTCCTAGACCCCAATCTGAAAAAATGGCCTTTTGCTTGAATTTGGAAACTCGATATTCCACCCAAAATACAGATATTTCTTTGGCTAAGTTGTCACAACAGTCTTGGAGTTCGTCACATCCTCCACCAAAGAAAAATTGTCCCCATCTCCATTTGCTCATTATGTCCCCTTCAAGAGGAAACCATTAATCACCTCTTTGTAAACTGCCCAAAAGCTACACTCCTCTGGAAACTCCCCCAAGTCAAGCTATGGCTTCATTCACCGTTTGTCCCCAACTCCCTCTTACATAATCTCCAAACACACAACGCAAACAAAGTTCTAATTTCTAAAGTTGTTTTTCTCATTTGGGCCCTATGGAAGGAAAGAAATGACATTATTTTTAACAATGTTTCCCTTGATATTCTCAGGGTTTTTCATAAAGCTACTTTCTACTATGACGAATGGGTTCACATGCTATCTCTCGATCACTGTCTTCTCGCAGGTACTCCCCTCTCTCATCCAACTCCACCTCTGGAGTCCACTTCTACCTACCTCCCGACTAGTTGCATGGTCCCCACCGACACTTTCCTTCCAAAAATTAAACTTCAATGACTCAGTCCGATCTTCCTCAGGGGCAGCAGGGATTATTATTAGAGACTTTCAAGGACATGTTCATCAAGCCAAAGCTTTCAACCTTCAGGTTACAAAAATATTGAAATTGAAGGCGACAATCTCCTAGTCATCAACGCGGTGTTAGGAGTTTGGTCGTCTCCCTAGCAGATTGCAAACATTGTTCACGAACTTTAGCTCACTCACTTCCACACCTGGAAGCTCCGACATATCTTCAGAGAAGCGAATAAAGCAATATATTAGATTGTCAATGTCGATCATTTAATTACTTCAGATTACACTATTGTAGATTTTTTACATTCGTCATTAAATCCATCCTTGTACATGACATTTGTTCCCCTCGTGCATAGGGACACCTAACACTAGGGGAAAAAACATAAAGGGCTGCGCAGGAAGGGCTGCGCTTTTCGTAAAAGCATCCAAATACCCATTTTAAGTTTTTCCGAAATTTTTTTTTTCCCTTAAATTATGTATTTGGGTTTTGTTTTATGTATTTAAACATTATTAGGTTGTAGTTCTTGTATTTTCAGATCTATAATGTTCTTGTATACTTCTCTTTGTTTATATATTTTGATTAATGTTCTTGTATACTTCTTTTTGTTTTGATTAATGTTCTTGTATACTTCTCTTTGTTTTGATTAATGTTCTTGTATACTTCTCTTTGTTTATTTTGATTAATGTTATTCTTGTATACTTCTCTTTGTTTATTTTGATTAATGTTCTTGTATATTTCTCTTTGTATATAATTTCTTGTATTTTCATCTTTGTTTTGATTAATGTTCTTGTATACTTATTGTATACTTCTCTTTGTATATTAGTTTTTGTTCCTTTTTTTCATTCTTTTTATTGTTTGGGTTTAGTATTTTCGTTTCGTTTCTCTTCTCTTCTGTTTAATTTCAGAAAATGTGAGATTATGAGTAAAAAAATGACGAAAAAAAATTTTTTTTTTTTTATTTTTTTTTTTTGGTAGGAAGGGCTGCGCTAGTTAGGAAAAAGCGCAGCCCTTCTAGCCCAGAAGGGCTGCGCTTTTTCTTAACTAGCGCAGCCCTTCTGGGCTAGAAGGGCTGCGCTTTTTCCTAACTAGCGCAGCCCTTCTAGCTTAAGGGCTGCGCTTTTCTAGCGCAGCCCTACTTAAAAAGTGAAGGGCTGCGACTGAAAGGGCTGCTGTCAAAAAGCGCAGCCCTACATGCCTTTTTTAGCGCAGCCCTTCTTTATTTTTCCACTAGTGTAAAATTCTTTTTCTTACCTTATAGAAATAATTAACTGGCATAAAGGATCAAGGAATTCTCTTGGCTTAATTCATAGTTTATAGCTCACCTTCAAGCCTGTTGTGATAGTGATTGGGCAGGGTATCCTAGTACTAGAAGATCAACATCTAACTTTTGTGGCTTGCTAGGTCAACCGCCTATTGCTTGAAAATCTGAAAAACAATATGTTTTAGCTTGATCTACTGTTGAAGCGGTGGCCATGACTATATGTGAAGTAACGTGGGTGAAACAACTCTTGAGAGAATTAGGTCTCAAGCATCTTGGCACCATTGCCATTTTTTTGTGACAACTAAGTTGCTCTAGACATTGCACCTAATCATGTTCACCTTGAGAAAACTAAACATGTTTGCATTGACTGTCAAGTCATCAGGGAAAAGACTATGGAGGGTCAAGTTAATCCTACAAATGGTCCTACTTCACAGCAACTAACTGACGCCTTGAAAAAGTTCTTACAATTGAACATCAATCCTTTCCCCTGAGCAAGCTTGAAATTTATACCTCTCCTCCAGGCTTGGGGGGGGGGGGTTATTGAAAGAGGTATAATGTTTATCTAGGCCTAGGACCACTCTCTATGAATATGATATACAAGCCTTGTAGTGCACTGCATTACACCAGATAATGTCACCAGATCCTAGGAGGATATTCCTTGTATAGCAGTATTGCTAACAGGGAGTCATGTCCTTTCTTTTTTCTTTACTTACTATCATTAAAGATACATGGTGGAGGCATTCTTTGGTGGTTTATAGCCCTTATCTTTGTTGTAGTAGGGTTGTAAATAAGTGAGCTAGCTAGTGCTCCTCATAGCTATAGTCTAATGAAGGAACATTGATCTCAGAATTATGATCAATGATAAAGAAAGTTGACGTTAGGGGGCACATTGTAGCACATGATGATTCTTGCTATTTCTGTTTTCAAAACTGATATTAAACAATATTACGGATGTAAACTAGCTTAGTTGACTAAAGTCTAAATTAAAGATGTAGGATCTAAAATTTGGAATCAAATCCCAAATAAATTAATTTTCTTTGTAGCTCTCTCTACACAGGAAGAGAAGCATATTGACTTATTAAATCATTGTAATCACTCAACCTAAAATAGGGTGAAATTGGGTTTGACCTACTTCTCATGTTATTCAAGTTTGGTTATTATCGAAATTTGATAATTTCACATTACAACCAAAGCTTGGTTGTATTTTAATTTCAATATTCTATTTTATGATAAAGCGTTAACCACTGAATCAAGTGATATCTAGTATTTCAATCTATACAAATATATTAAAAGGCGTGCGAAAGAAAGCCTGTGTGCCACGTGGCACTTTCCTCACATTTATAATGTAAATGTTTTATGTCTACATGTGAATCTCACTTTTAAAAAAATGTGTAAGTGCAAGGTATCGAACACGTGACCTTTGAAATGAAAAGTAAGAGTTTAACCATCAATACACTATGACTTTGTTGTCTAATGTTTCAAATAAAATATAATGAAGTCTTGTAATAATTGTAATTAACTAAAAATACTTAAACAAGTATATATACATTTCTAACACTCTTATTGCGTAATTTACAAGAGGATATTGATATCATATTCTCTTACCACAATTCCTTTTAAGATATTGTTTTCAAACTCAAACCTTTCAATTTTTTTACTTATCACGTCGTAATATAACGTGAATTTTCCAATTTCTTAATGGATAAAAAATACGAGTAGCAAAAGAAATTATGAAATTTTAAAACAACAACATATTTGTTTATTGTAACTGACCCGAGGCATCCCCCGGATAAAAAAAACTAGTTTAAAGTGAAATAGTGTTAAAAAAATAAAAATATAATTAGCTAGGTATAGCCCGAACCTAAAAACTAGTTGTATTTTTCTTATGGAGTACCTATGTATTTTTTAATATTCTATGTTGTACTCCTTATCTTTTTTGTTCTACATTATAGTACCCTAGCTTCAAGATTTAAAGTTTTCCCTATGGTATCCCTACTAAATCTTATTTATTATGGACGTTAATGTGAAGAGGTAACGCCCACCAACTCTGTTGTTATTATTATATTGAAACCCCATGAACTCCAAACTTATGCTTCTAGATCTTTTCATTTTCTACCAAAATTATGCAAATTTAAAAGGATACCAATAAACTCATAGGTCGAATTTTATTGGAAAATTTTCCATCCATGTGTTAAAAAGTAAAGAAATTACTGACATTCAATTTAATGTTTACTTAACATAAGGCTACTATAGAGAAAACTTTTTAAAGTTGAAAGTGTATTATATAGCACACAAAAATATAAGGGACACAATGTAGAATTTTAAAAAACACATGATAACCATAGGGAAAATCCAATTAGTTTCATATTAAAACAATCTGTCTTGCTTACGACCGATAACACTTATAAATATAGGTGTTGTTGCGTGCGTGTTTTAGTTTGTTAGCTTATTTTCAAAAGATCATATCTCACTCGTATCTCATTAGAATTGAGCTTTTGACTAGGCGTTGGAAAGCTATCAAGCCAAAATTTCATTTCCACCAGGAATCTTCTAAACATATTGATGACTGTATTGTGAGATATGCCTCATGAAGTTGACCCTTTGTGCACAAATCCTTATGAACAAGAGTTACTCTTATGAGCAAATGGAGTTAGTTATATGAATATGTGGTTACTCTTAACAATAAAAGAATGTTACTCTTATTAAAAAAAATTGCAAAAGGGAATACTAATCAGTTAAACACTCTTATGAACAACGAATGAGGTTACTCGTATGAAAAAATGGAGAAGAGCTTACTCTTATCATCTGGCGTTACTCGTGCAATTACATACGGTAGTTGTATGATTAAATGAGGTTACTCTTATACACGAATAAGATTACTCGTATAAACAAATGGGGGTGGAGTTCCTCGTTTAATAAATGGGTTTACTAATCAATTTACTCTTGTGAATGAGAAACTAATTAGTTTACTCTTATGAATGAACGGGGTTACTCGTTTGATGAACAAACGTGGTTACTTTTGAGAACAATTGAGGATTGGTATGATAAAATAAGGTTACTCTTATAAATAGATGAAGTTAGTAGTTGAATAAATGAGGTTACTCATACAATAAATGACAATACTTGTATGACTAAATGAAAAACTTATCAATTTACTCTTATGAATCAAAGGTATTACTCATTTGAATGAATGCAGTTACTTTTGTGAACAATTGGAGGTTACTCGTATGATTAAATGAGGTTATTCGTATAAATAAATAAGGTTACTAGTGTGAATAAATGGGGTTTCTCATAAGATTAAACGAGGTTTCTCATAGTTTAAACAAAATTATTTGTATGACTAAACGAGAAAATGAAAAACTAATCAATTTACTCTTACGAATGAAAAGGGTTATTCGTTTGGATAAATGCAATTACTTTTGTGAACATTTGGAGGTTACTCGTACGATGAAATGAGGTTACTAGTATAAATAAACGAGGTTACTAGTATGAATAGATGAGGATACTCATAAGATGAGAAAAGGTAATTCTAAGATTAAACGAGGTTATTCATAGATCAAACGACATTACTTGTATGACTAAACGAGAAAATAAGAAACAAATCAATTTATGAATGAATGGGGTTACCCGATTGAATAAATGCGGTTACTTTTGCAAACAATTGGGGTTACTCGTTGATTAAATGAGGTTACTAGTATAAATAAATGAGGTTACTAGCTAGTATGAATTACTCATGAGATTAACAGAAAGTTACTCACGGGTTGAATGACATTACTTGTATGACTAAACGAGGTTACTGATATGATTTAAACGAGATTACTCATATAATATTTTTAAGGTTCAAATTCTTTTAACTCGACGAAAGCAACTCTAAATCTTGTGAAATTTTGGCACGGACTAGATCCAAATGTTATAAGCATTCAAAAATTCAATCCCAGCAGATTGCAGTTATCGTTTTACTCCAACTCGTCCAGTTTCCAGCGATTTCATACCAACTTCAAACTTTTTTTTCAAGAGCATATCAAATCAACTCGAAACTTTATGAAAATACAAAACATTAAACTAAACAAAGAGTAGTACAGTTTAGGCTCAAGAATCTCCAAAAAAGTCAAAGTATGCTAGGAGAACGAAGATTTCAAAGTTCACCTTAATTTTGTGCAAATCTCAACAAAACAACTCGAAATCATGTAAAATTTTGAAAAGAACTAGATCTAGGAACTTAGTTAAGATTTCACGCATAAATTCAATACTAGTAGATGGTAGTTATCGCTTTACTCCAACTGGTACAATTTCCAACGATTTCATACCAATTAACTTTTAACTTCCGCTTTAAAATTAAACCATATCAAATCAACTTGAAATCTTACAAAAATTTACCACGTTAAACTAAACATAGAGCAGTACAGTTTAGACTTAAGAAACTCCAAAAAAGTCGAAGTATGCTAGGAGAATGAAGGTTTCAAAGTTCACCTTAATTTTGTGCGAATCTGGACACAACAATAAGGAGTGTTTCCCTTGGATGTTGGGCTGAGCTATTAAATATTCGAGACACAAAGAAAATGAAAACCATGGACTATGAGAGACAAGTGAGATATAAGAAAATCACGTGAACACAAAGAGTAAATATGAGGTTTATATATGGGTCGGCCACACCTATAAATATAGTTATAGTCGACCACACCTATAAATATAGTTATGATTTGATTTTGATGCATAAGGAGAGGGAAAAACTACAGAAAATAAAGCAAACTAAAAACATAAAACAAAACTAGGGGGGGTGAAGCGTGCAATAGCCACTTCTACTACATCCTCAAATAAAATTCTACCTAAGTTTAAAGGGGGGACTTGAATCAACTCAATTTTGTTGTTCACACCTTGATTTGTCAACCAATCTGCAGCTCATTTCCTTCTCTTTAGCAGTATAAAATTTTGATTTCACATCCTTGAGTTGCAACCATTTTCCAGTATTGTTGTATTATATGGGTGCACTCTCCGTCATATATAATCTTATGATCTCGTTAGAGCCTACACAACAACTTGATTGTCCATTTGTATCACCAACTTGCGAATATCCATTCGTTTGGCCAATTCCAGCCCAAAATCTATTGCATGCACCTCAGCTATAAATGCAGTGCAAGATCTCATGTTTAGTGTGAAGGCAATATGCATTTTTCCATTACTATCACGAATGAGACCTCCTCCTCCAGCTGGGCCAGGGGAGCCCTTTGCGGCCCCATCAATGTTAAGGGCCATCCACCCATTAGATGGTGTATTCCATCTAATATAAGCCTACTACATGATGCTTCTACTAATATTTTGCTCCACGTTCATTTCATCCAGCGCCCACCAAGCTTCTTTAAATTTTCTCATAAAAAAACTTAGTACATCAACCGGTATTCTGGTAATTCCCTGTCGCTGTTGAGTACAAGACAATTCCTCCAACGCCATAACCACCAAACTACTATTGCAAATAAGAGTTTTTTGTGGGGATATACCAGGGTAATAGGGCATTTTGTGGGGATATAACTCACTAAATTTTTTTTGTGGGGATATACTAACCTAAATTTAAGTTTTGTTATAAGTAACTAGAAACACTATCTTCGGTGAGCGAGTCAAATTTTCGGCCTTTGACTTGGTAGGAACTCGCGAGTGAGCCACAAGTAACAGTGAGGAAGTTGGGGGAAAAGAATGTAATAAAAGCAATTGAATATCACACTCGATACAAAGAATAATTAAGCAAGTCAAAGGTTGAAAATATAACTTTCTCGCCAAAAATAAAGTTGTTGGTACCTTTTAACAAAACTAAAATTTAGGTTGGTATATCCTCACAATTAAAATTTAGTGAGGTATATCTAGGACTGGTAAAAGTTGACCCAACCCGATAACCCGACCTGAAAATGACTTGAAAATTCCGGATTTGGGTTGAGAATTTCGACCTGAAATAAAAAATGGGTCGACTCAACCCGACCTGAAAATATAATGGGTTAGGTTGGGGTTGACTTTTTGAACCTGAAAATAACCCGAATAACCTGATTTGGAAGTCGGATTATTTTTAGGTCGGCTCAACTTGAAATTAACATAGACATTCATAACTTATACAACCTAGCTTTTGTTATTCTGATTTGTATTGGGCCAAGTCCATTTCTTGGATCACCTAAATTTCATTTCAGGTCATTAACCCATACTTTCATAACTTAGCGTGTATAGTTGAATTTCATTTCAGGTCATTTTGGGTTGTTTTGGGTCAACTCGAAATTGAAAAGGTCAGTTTGGTATGATTTTCGACCTGAAATTAGAATCAGGTCGGCTTTGGGTTAGGGGTAAGTGACCTGAAATATAAATTAGGTCAACCTGAAATTGACCCAATCCGACCTGATTGTCAGCCCTAGGTATATCCCCACAAAATGCTCTATTACCCTGGTATATCTCCGCAAAAAACTCTGTAAATAATATAGGTCATGTTTCAAGAGACATATCATTCCTATCTTGGACTTTGATGTTTCGAATGATCCATTGTTGGAAATTACTTGATCTAAAAGAGATAGAGCTTGTTTGGCCTCCAACTTGGCGCCACACCTCCCTAGCAGCCTTCTAGTCACGAAGCACATGGAGCGTAGTTTCATCTTCATTTTCGCACAGACTTCATCGAGGATTATTAGTGAAGTTACGCCTTGCTCAGTTTGCGTTGCACATGAGCCGGTCATGCATAACAAGCCACATGAACACTCTTATTCTTTGTTGGACTCTAGGTTTCCATATTAGTTACCAGCTTCCATGTCGAATATTATTTTCATTTTCATTATTGCGAATTAGTTGTTTAGTAGATTTTATTGTGAATTTACCTCTTGGCGTTCCTTGTCAATATATCAAGTCTACTATGCTTGGATCTTCCTTCAAGATATAAGCATCAATATGTTGAGGAATCATGGGAGGGAGATAGTTGGCAAAAGTGTCCCACTTCCACCCCGATTCAGAGTCCCACATGTTAGCTACAGTTGCTCCACTAATCTCAACAGGGATATCATGTATAGCAAGGTCTTTGAGAGTTCGATCCACTACCCACTTATGCTCCCAAAATAACGTTGAGGTCCATGTTCCTGCTGCAACACGAGGCCCATTCACAAAGGATTTTTGCATTCTTCATGATCCCCTTCCAAACATTAGACATATTTGCTTTGGGTGCAAACATATCTATATCACACCGCCCTTTGCAATATTTACTTTTGAGCACCCGCGACAGAGTGCGTTGGGCTCAGTCGAAACACGCAAGCCCAACTTAGATAAGACGGATGCGTTTGTTTGCCGCGTTGAACTTAGGCCAATCCCCCCCTCATTTAGTTTAATTGGTTGTTGTGACTACTCCCAAGGAATGAGATGAATTTTATGAGTGTCATCATCCCCATCCTGCACAAAGCAACAAGTCTTCTTATCTATGTCATCACATATGGACCAAGGCAACTTAGCAGTTTGCATTGCGTAAGAGGCGATGGTTGAAACTGTGGATTTAGCAATAGTGATTCACTTTGCTAAAGACTTTGATTTTCGGCCCGCTAATCTCTTTTTTTTCACAAAGGTACCTAAAGGTGTCACGAGTAACTCTACTAGTGAGCGTGGGCCTCCCAAGGTACATTCCTAAATTGTTTGTGGTTTCAATCCCCAAGGCTTGACTTACCTCTGCTTTATCATCTTGACACATATTATTCGAAAAGTAAACTAGCTCGCGACTTTGCGAAACTTATCTTGGAAGCCCGAGGCCACACAAAATTTGTGAGGACAATGCTTTAATACCCCACCTTGCTCAATAGTAGCTTCCGCCAAAAGAATGATGTCATCTGCAAAACATAAGTTAGAAAGCCTCGGACCATTTATACTTGCTTGTATAGGCTCCCATTTGCCTTCAATCAATGCCTCCTTAATGATGTGATTAAGTCGTTCCATATATAAAACAAAAATGTACGAGGAGTGAGGATCCCTTGTCTAATTCCCCTGTTAGGAGTAAATTTTCAGTGGCTCACCATTCCATAACACTTGCATAGAAGAGGTTGTTATGCATTCCATAATTATAGAGATGAGGAGTTGGGGAAACCGGATTTTTAAGAGAGTTTCTTGAATAAAGTTCCATTTCAATCTGTCATATGCTTTTTCAAAATCGATCTTGATGGCCATAAACCCTTTCTTTCCTTGCTTAGTTTTCATGGTGTGAATCACTTCTTATACAATAACAATGTAATATGTTATTTCCTTCCCGAAAAAAGCTAGTTTGAGTACAAGAAGTAAGATAAGGCGTCATAGGTTTAATTCTATTAACAATGCAATTGGTTATGATTTGTACACTACATTGCATAAACCTACCAGCCTGAATTGGGAAGCAAACTCGAGGGTTTCAATTTTGGGAATTAATACGAGAAAAGTTTGATTCAAATTAGGCATCATACCTCGACCCTCCATGACATCCACCACCAGTTTATACACATCATCCACAACTAACTCCCAATGCTTTTGGAAGAAAAGGGCCTGAAACTCGTCCGGACTCGGGGCTTTGAGCGCCCCCATGTTTTTAGCCGTCACTTCAACTTCAAATCTCGTGTATGGCCTTCTCAAAGTGAGCCAATTTGCGTGAGTGAACTCCTGGAAAATGTCCATAAACAATTCGACATTTTCATTCATTCCATCATCATTGAAGAAATTGGCGAAATAGGAAACTATGTTGCTCTTTACCTCCTCTTTATCATGGAGCCAATTTCCCTCAAGATTCCTTAATTTTACTGAAATTCTATTTCGCCATCTCCTAATCATAGTACTAAAGGCCTGTTCTCTTCGGCATAAAAAACTGAACTGAACTGAACTGATTGCAACTGAACTAAACTGAATTAAACTATAACTAATAGTAACGATAAAAAAATAAATTAGGTTATGGATTAAACTGATCGCAACTGAACTGAACTGAAAATTAATTAGGAAGAACAGATCGTAAAATAAAAATATGACGTATTTCGATCACCATCTCTTAACCACTCCACATGAGAATTATGGTTGACCATATATAAGAAATTGTGCATATAAAACCCAAAGTTTATCGAGTTGATTTTGTGATTCATTAGCAAGTGTGGTAAAATTTTGGGAGGCATTTCAAAAATTGTTTTTATCCTATCATTTCTTCACACACTCACTGAGTCACTTCTCTTACCATTTCCCGCTGAAAAACCCTTCTTGTTGCAGGCCCTTCCTTCATAGTTCATCCACTCTCTTCCGAAGTTACTTACAAAATGATGAAACTAGCCACCATTTTCAAGTCCAGGTTTCTATATACTCTTCTTCTAACTCACCATTTCCATCGTTTTACTATTTCAATTAGGGTTTTTTTTCGCTGAATTTTATTGTTTTCTTCTCTTTCCAATCGTATATGTAATTCGGATTTTACTCCTTATTTACTGCCGTTATTAGGGTTTTGAGTTCCTTTCTGTTGTAAAATTATCCGTGAATGAGACTAGACTTCCGGTAATTGATGTTGCATTTCTATGTTTTTGTTTAGCATTGATTTTATAGTTCTGCAGGTTGCTAGATAAGTAGAACTTATGTGAATTTTGAGCGGGTGATTTTGTGTATTCCTCTCCTAAACAAGGAAATTAAAGGACTGGAATTAATCGAATGCTGTGTTATTTTTGATCATGTTTATGAAATTGTTTGCTGAAAAAAGAAATTTCAATACATGATTTTGTAATGAGATTATAGTATAGGACTTTTTATGGTAGGGGTTGGATGGTAACTAGTGCAAGAAGCTGCGTGAGGGGTTTGTAATTTGTTCTTACGCTCGTTAAGACGTAGTTAATTATCGCATAGAACGATCAAAGAAAAGCATTTTCTTCTTATGTTAGGGATTCATTTGTTTATGAATGAGGACTCTGAAGTAGAATCAATTGCTTTCTTCATCTTATTGCTAATTTTTTCTTCTTAAAACAAGGGGCAATGTATCTGGGCAACTTCTTAACCGATATAATGCTACTCAAGATCTCTTTGGCTTGCATGCTTCGATGAACTGTGCTGGCATCTCTACAGTTGGACAGCAGAGTTTCACCAATGGTAATGGCAATATTGTGTAGTTCTCTTATTATTTTTTCTGGAATTTCGTTGTTGCACAATTTTATTGCTTATAGTGTCTCATGTCTTTGGGATGTGTCTTCTATTATGCAGATCGTATCTTTGCCGCTTACTCTGTGTACAAGGGCAAAGCGGCACTGTCTGCTGAGCCTGTTCCACCAAAATTTAGTACAGTTAATGTATGAATATAAGCTGTTGACCATTCTTATATAGTGGGTTCTTTGTTTATGATAATAGATTTGCTTGATCTTTTTTCTTTTGTGCAGTGTGGAGGTATGAAAGTTAAGCGTCAAGGTTTCATCTTGTTGTCCTTTTCTCCTTCTGTGGGAGAGCGCAAGTACGACTGGCAGAGGAAGCAGGTAAATATTACTTGTTCTGCTTGTCTTATGAACATATGACTTCTGGTATATATACCCGACACCTCCCCATCAAGATGTGGTCTCCTCAATTAACATCACATGTTAAGATAACCTATTTTATTCTCCTTCCTGTAGCCCTTACGTTTAAAATTACCATAGTAGTCATATTTATGGAAAGGATGAATAAATGTAGTACAAGTTTCCTAGCTTCCATTCTTCTTATAGTTGTATTACCTGAAAGGCTGGAATACAGGTATCTCTATTGAATGTCTTCTGAAAATGTTGATTGTATATGTGTCCTTCCAATATATTGGATTTCAGTCACCCACACTACTATATGATGATTGATTTCTTTGATTGTGTATATGATATCTTGCATCATTTGACCCAGTTTCCTCAGTTATCATCATAGGAGAGATGCCTATTAGGGGGTAGCGATTAAGACCGGAACAGGTTTTCGATTGCAATTATGATTATGATCATGGCGATGGTTGCACATTGTGGAAGCAATGTTAATTGTTATGTCTTGCAAAGCTTTTCATTTATGCAACATGATTTTATATCATTCGTATTTACCATTTAAGCCTTTTATTAGTTTGTCAGCTTTGTATCAATGGACTATCTTTTACAACTTGGCCACTTAGGAAATATAGGTTGATATACAACCAACTTTTGAAATGAATCATAGTGTCTATACTCCATATTCTGTTAATAAATCATAGGGGTGGGTATAGATATACCAATTTTTCCTATCTTCTCATACTCTTTTAAATGGAGGTACTTATGGCAGAGCGGGCCGATCTGGTTGAAATATGATATTTTCATTCTGCTCTACTCATTGTCTCCGAGTCCAATTGTTTGGATGCTGAGAGGTGCAGCACACTCTTTTCCTTTTCTGGGCGTAAGGGTGCAAATCTACTACGTAACGGGCACAAACGAGGATTTCATTCGTGCAATGGGACATTCTTGCCTATTGTCGACAAGAGCTCGAGTCTGGCATCAGTTTCTGAGATGACGAATGCAGAATTTTGGGGGTTGGACAGACTTAAGACTAGTGCAATGCCAAGTTTAAGGTTACAAAATAATATCAGAGCAAGATGTATAGTTTGGATCTCACTTATCAATACCCTACAAAGGGCTTAAATGATGGATAGTTGTTTAACCCAAGACTGAAACAACAATAACATAATAATGCATCTAAACTAGCATACTTAAAGGGCGTAGAGAAACAAGAAAATAAACTTAGAAAACATGAAGCTAAGCATCAAAATCATAAGGAAAAGACATTATGACGAAGGAAAGGGGGGATTCTAATTCCTAACACATAGACACTGTTTCTATCATGTATTGCACAAAGTTATACGTTTAGCTTCTTGGTCTCTGTTCTAAGTGAATTAATGTCTCCCAGCTCTCTTTTGTTGCTCTTCTACCATCTTTATGAGTTGACTAGTATGCTTTGTTCTGATTCTTCAGGTGTTTGCTTTGTCAGCCACAGAAGTTGGTTCCTTGATTGCGTTGGGTCCTACTGGCTCTTGTGAATTCTTCCATGATCCTGCTATGCAAACAAGGTTTTTCCCCCTCTTAAAACTGTATTTTTATCATAGTTTGCATGATTGCATAACGTAAATAGTCCTTGTATATGATTATGGCAGTAATGCTGGTCAAGTGCGCAAGAGCTTGTCAATTAGAGCAAATACAGATGGTTCTGGTTATTTCATGTCTTTAAGTAAGTCCAGTTTCTACTATATCTCTACCATCTAATTCCTACAAGTTTAGATTAGCTGTAGATGAACATCTTTTGGCTTTCTAATTTACTAGAGGAAAAGTAATAGATGGTAGTTTTTGAATTATTTTCTTTTGCAAAAGGTACTATATACCAAACTATAAGCCACATTTCTAATTTTGTTCGTCCCTGAAATAATAGGCCTCTTTCTAAGTTGAGTAACTTAAACTTTGAACATCCTCATGTTACTAAAAAACCCGGTGATATTCTTACATGTATTTAGAAAAAGACTATTGGTATGGCGGAGATTGATTAATTTTAACAGTGAAGGATAGTTCTGGCATTTATGCTAAATCCCTTTAAATTGACCTCAATGTGACTTGGTTGTGTTGGAAAATATTTAAATCCAGAAAGTCATATATTTGATGTAGTTTATCCTCACTTGCAACAATGTATCTTGATCCTGCTTGTCTAGTCATTTGATCTTTCTGTTTTTTCGCTTTTGTAGGCGTTAACAACAGCATCTCGAAGACCAATGAGCGCTTTACTGTTCCTGTGACAAGTGCTGAATTTGCTGTCATGCGCACGTCATTTAGTGTATGAGATCTGAACCCTCTCTGTAAACTAATTTGCAATTATCTAATTTTTTTTTTTTTTTTTTTTGGGTTGGGGATTAAGGCAACTTTGGTTGATTTATATCTTATCTGTTCTAACAGAATATTGCAGAATCCTCATCTTCAAATTTATTGCTTGCTCTAAAATGTCCAAAGAATGATTAGCAAATCTCATTTAGAACAATAATATGTTGATGGGTGTTTGCTCATTACTTGTAAAGATTTAACTTGAAAAAATGACCTTTAACAATCCTTGTCACCATTGCTTGCTTTTATTCAGTATCCTGTCCATGAAATTTGTTTGATGAGAGGCAGCATTATGTGTCCTATCTCTTTTTTACAACAGACTGTACTAAGTTTACCTTGTTAGGGTATAAAACACTCGTGTTCTCCTCGTCTTATTTGAGGATGGAGTATATATATATATATATATATATAGAAGTGAGTTCATATGAGAATGCATACTTATATGAGAAATGAGAATGATATTTATGCGCTATAACTCTTATGAATAAGTGATGTAACTCTAACGAAAAGTGATGTAACTTCAAAAAAAGAATATTCGAAAAAAAAATAATCAAAATTTGAATTTTTTTTTGGCCTCTAAATTTTTTAGGTGGGTATAAGTTATAACTGTAATGAACAAGTGTTGTAATTCTAATCCAATTGTGTGGTTGAGATTCATTCTCATTTCTCATGTAAGGAGCATTATATATATATATATATATATATATATATATATATATATATATATAATTATATTATATATATATATATATATATATGGGATTGTTCTGTATGTTGATATTTAAAACCTAATGATAAAGGTCAGCAAGACGGGGAAAATTAAAGCCATGGCATTTTCATTGTAGATGTTATATTGTATCCTTGCACCTAACACCAACAACTTTTGGTAATGCACATTAGTTAAAACTTAAAACACACTAGGCATAAAATTTTCTGCCTTTGTGCTTTAACCTTTTCTTTTTTATTGTTTATCTTTTTTTTTGTAATAGTTACCGACCTTAGGCTCAATTTTGACTCGAAAAGGAATGCGTGGTAGACTTGAACAAATTTGTGATTCCCCAAATGACCCGACCCGGTATTGACCCTAGCTGATATCAACTAACATTAATGTTATATTTATAACTCTAAATATAAAATCCCTCCTTTTTATTTTGTTTTTGTATTCCCCATCGGAAAATTTCAATATGTTGTCCTATTTTGATTCCTTCCATACATAGAGTAATTTTATGACTTAAATCCCTATTGGTTTTAAACTGCATTAAATATGTTCACACTATTCAATAGTCATTTCTTACTCTTTTACCCCTCAAACTTTATTGATTGCCTAACATTGATTAACTTAAAGAGCTAAAATCTTTATTTCTAATTAATTCAATATTATTTAAAATAGTGGAATCTTGTTCATTTTTTAAGTTGCATTGGCTTCTCCCCTGATTCCAAATAGGAACAACAAAAGAAAACGGAGGGATTAATAGACCCAAACAATAATAATATAATAATCCATTTGTTCAGTTTTGTTCTTCCTATTTGGAATCTTTTCAAGAGATTAAAAAAAATCGAACTAGGAAGATCAAAAGAGACCAGAGGGAGTAATATACTCCTTTCATTTTTTATAGTTGCAAGCTGCGGCGCTTTGTCTATTAATATCTATAATTGGAATTTATTGAAAGTTCAGATTTTAAAAACATCTATTGAGACAAATATAACAAGATTCCACTTTACTATGTTCTTTCTTACCTATAAGTATCAAAGATGGTCAAAGTGGAATAAGAAAGTGTATATGTTACCTGATTTAAAATTGCAAATCTAAATGTTGAAAACCCAAAATTGACCCGACCTAGAAATCGTAGACACTAATCAACAGGAACAGACTCGACGAAAACCCAAACCAAGAAGAAGAATAGACTTGAAATAAGCTAACCGGAACCGTTCTCAAGGACTTGACTGCCACCTCTAATCTTATCCATGAAATTAGCCTATATTGGTTAATTGGTGTTAGTAGGGCCAGGTTTGGAAGAGGGGGGAGGGGGTGAAGAAGTTGTGTAAATATTACTGGGAGACTCGTACTTCTTGTTTATCTCATCCATTGTCATCGGCTTTGTAAATTCTTTTTATGGGTTTTGTCTATCAACTTTTAGTTTGATCTTTTAGCAATTTAAATGGACTTGCATCAGATAGTTTCTTGCCAACATTACATCACAAACACAAAGATAGGAGGTAACCAGTAGTAGGCTCGTAGCCTAGTGGCCTCTAGTAAATTTGAAGAAACCACTAGCAAAAAGTTATAGGATTTTTTCATCTCATTTTATTTTTCTTAATATGAATTTTATGCTGGTAATAGTTAGCACTAACGAACAATTTGGAGGTCCTGGTTAGGATTTTGGTTATTTGGTTGGAGAATCAACAATTTGAGGTGTAAAATTTCCCCCCTTTCTTTATTGCTCGTTTAGAGGCCGTGTAAAGAAACCAATTCTTCTCACCCTCATGAATGTCTGTTCTGCCTCCTTCAAGTCTATCCCTTGAACCAAATTACTCCTTTCTTTCCAGTAATATATCTTGTGCATGTGATCTGGGCATGGTGGGGTTAAGAAAATTTGAGACGTGGTCACTTGAGCGCCAATCCCCATGGGCATATTCCTTAAAAGAAAAAAAGTTGCAGTATTTGATATTGCTCGTCAACTTGGTGGCTTCATGTCTAGCTGCTTGCAACTATTTTGTTGGCATGTATAATTATCGATGTATGTTGGTTTTTTTTGTAGTTTGCATTGCCCCACATTATGGGTTGGGATCGATTAATCAGCCAGCTGCCCAATCCGAATGAGCAAAATTCAATGAATGCTGGTCTGCGGAGCTCAAATTCAATGAAAGCCGGTCAGCGGAGCTCAAATCCAATGAAAGCTGGTCCGGGGAGCTCAAATTCAGAATGGGACAAATGAACTGAGACACAGCGGACTGATGAAGTTTGGTTCTTGCCTGGAAATACCTATTGAGCTTTCTTTTTGTCAGCACCAGAAAAATGCAAAGAAGACTTTGTTAGAGGTACCGTAGGGTGCTAGTTTATATTTAATGTACTTGATATTCTTGCCTCCTGTATGTAGGAGCTTGAGTATGGAGTATGATGGAGCTATTAGTATGCTAACTCATTCTCCTTCACTGAGGTTTGTAGCCCAATATCTGGGTGGTGGATTAAAAGTAGTGTATGGTGTGTAAGGTTGAGGTGTGAATTTTGGGCGTTTGAAGGATAAACGATTATAAATTATTTGTCTTGTCCATTGACTGTTATCGAATAAGAAAAAGTTCTAACAACAAATTGTTTGTTATCAAACAAGAGAGAGAAGACATGTACGTAATTTCTTTTACACGGGCTTCACTCTCCATCCCCTCTCTTGTTTGGTAATTGTTAACAAGTTGTTTAACCATAATAATATATTAAGATTTAAGAATGAAGGGAAAGATGAAGTCTTCTTTCTTTATTTCAGAGGGTATAACAATGCAGAAATTAAAAGTTAAATGCGAATTTCGAATGAGTTTGCATTGAACAAGAAACAAAGTCTATTTGTGCATGTACTCTCGAAATGCATATGGAATTTTATAGGAGAATTCTTGTTGAAAGTTGAATCCTATTGTTGTTAGTTTCTCCAAAGTGGAAAGATGAATTGGATAGCGTTGTTACTTAGATTTGCTATACTCTAAGCTATGTATAAATCTAGCTACATAACTTCTTCGATCATATTGCGTTACGAGTAACATTTTATTGTAGGTTGACACAAAGATGTTTAGGTTGTTTTTTCGGGTAACTTGTGTTGGCTTATTCTTTTCATGCACGACTTGTAGTTTTGAGTCTTTAAGGTGTTCATAAATATTACTGTATGTTTTTTAGCCTGTAAGGTTGCAATGCACAAAAAGCGATGGTAGTGACGGTGCCTTTGTGTCTCGATTTGGTTAGGCATAACCCATAACACGATATAGGTTGTGTTGGTGTGGCGAAGGCTAGAACTAAGCGTGACATTGCATTTATGCTCTATAAGTTAAATTCTATAAATCCTATAGGATCAAGATTGTGAATTTTTTTTCATAGGAGGATGTGGAAACACGAAGTGATGCGTGCACTCAATGTAATGAGATCCACGAACAGCTGAAAGTAAATGAGAGGAAGTTGTAGGAAACTGAAGTCAAGAAGGAAAAGCTTTAGGGGACAATTGAAGAAATGAAGGACGCAATTTAGTGCTTAATGCTAAAAAATCGAAAGTATAGAGAGGGTGAAAGTTTTGCTACCATTGCATAGGTGTTGTCATGTACTCGCAGTTTGTATGCAACTTAATTTTCTTAAACATGTGTCCAGTGGCAGAGCCAGCTAGGACTGTGCACATGCACCACCCCCCAATTTTTTGTGTAAAAATTTGATTTGTGCCAAACGCGGTACAATGCGCTTAACACAAAGCTTATGCGGCGAATACGTAAATCCCTCAATGCACGCAATACTATTGGGACTCGTACAAAAGGTCTAGAGAATAGCCCTTATAAACTATCCGCACCACATTGTACCAATAAAAGCTATTTGGCATGGGTGAAGCTTTTTCACCCTTGATGTCTCAAGTTCGATTCCTGTGAACAACATTTCAAATCTCCTTTTCTTTTCCTTTGTTTTTTTTGGTCAAATCATAAATTCGCCGCTGTGCACCACAAATTTAAAATCCTAGCTCCGCCACTACATGTGTCAATTGACGATTTAGGTAAATAAGAGGAGGGAGTGCTTAAGGTTTTTTGTAATGTATTGGTTACGAATCTATCTATAGATGATGTTGCACTTAATTGTTCTTGGAAAGACTTTCTCCATTCCATAATATAAGCCATGTTCTCTTTTGCATAGTTTTTAAGACGTATCTTTGATCTTCGATATCTTCAATTCCGTACTAATAAAAAAATATAAAAAGTTAATATTATGAAAGTACATATTATAAACAAATCCAACAAGATTCCACATGAGTACATTCATCTATATACTACTATATATTAATAAGTATATTTAGTCAGAAGTTTTAAAGTGTGACTCTCAAAAGAAGAGATGACTTATATTATGAGCTGAGGAAGTAATAATTGTAATGAAGACACCATATAACGGCCAACTAGTTATTAAGCCCGGGTTATACCCCGGGTAAGAAAAAAATTTCTTTATTAATATAATAGTTTATAATAATAACACTAAATACAACTTAGCCTAGTGGTTAGTTATTTAGTATATGTACTTGAGGTCTTGGGATCAAACCCTATACTATGCAATTTCTTAATTTTTTTATTGTACATGGATTACATGAACTAAAACTCTCTAGGGAGAGCGCCACATGGCACATTTTCTTGTTCTCGCACGCCTTTTAATATATTTGTATAGATTGACCAATTTGGTAAAAAAAAATTAGCACCTAACAACAATTTGGTAAAAAAATTAGCTTCGGTGACAATTTGGTAAATAAACTTAGCTTCGGATGATAAATTGGTAAATAAACTTAGGTTCGGATGACAAATTGATAAAAAAGTTAACTTTAGCGATATTTTGGTAAAAACAATTGAGCTCTTGCGAAGTTTAGGGCAAAATTTTAAAAACCTATTTTTCTTTTTCTTTTTATTTATTGTTGAATTCAGGGGTATCTTCTTTTAATTAATACAATACGAGCGAGAATCATTAAAATATTATTTCACTCATCACATGTGGAGAGCAAATGTATTCATGTATGTGCTTGATATTTTTGAGATTTTTTAAGGGATAATTTAATGCACCATTGTCCTCAAAGTTGTCACATATCTTCATTACAAGATTGTATTCATCTTAAAAATTATCCACAAATATATTAAATACATTTCAATACATATTGAATACAAATGTTATTGTTCTCAAATGTTAGTTAGAATGAAAATGGAGAGGAAAATGTAGGGGATACTCCCTCCGTTTCCTAAAGATCTTCCCTCATTCCGTTTAAGTGCGTTTTCAAAAGATCTTCTCTCTTTTACTTTATTCCTTATTTGGAAATTTTTCTCCCCTTTTTACCCTCTCATGTCCCTATCATATGGTCTGTACAAGTGTGGGAAATAATTGTGTTAACCTGTTGTAGGTTAACCTGGCATTCAATATATATAGTGTTTACAATACAGACCTATAACTATGAAAGTACCATTCTACCCTTTACAATATAATATTATCCCTTTACATATAATATTATCCAATACACCCCCTCAATCTTTACGAGGTGAAACAACAGATAGATTGGTACGATGTTTAGTAAACAAATCAGTAGATAGGCCTTTAGTAAAAATGCCTGCAACCTGAGACTGTGTAGGAACATGTCGAACAATAAGACCTCCCTTGGCAACCATTTCTCGAACAAAGTGATAGTCAACATCGATATGTTTGCTACGATCATGATGAACTGGATTAGCAGTGAGATAAGTAGCAGAGACATTGTCGCAATAGACAATCACAGGACGACGGAGAAAGTGGCCAATGTCAGCAAGAAGTTGCTTGAGCCAAATAGTTTCTGCAGCTGTGTAGGCAACTGCCCTATATTCAGCTTCAGTGGAGGATTTGGAGACAGTAGGTTGCTTTTTAGAACGCCAGGAAATAAGATTCTTCCCAAGAAAAACAGCATAACCAGTAGTAGAACGCCGTGTGTCAGGACATCCTGCCCAATCTGCATCAGAATAGGCAATAACAACAGTAGGAGAACTGCTGCTATATAAATAAAGTCCATAATCCAGAGTGCCCTGCAGATATCTGAAAATTCTTTTCACAGCATGAAGGTGAGTAGTACGAGGAGCATGCATAAACTGGGACACCATATGAACAGCATAAGCAATATCAGGACGAGTCATATAGTTAAGTATTGCAATGCACCAACCATACTACGATAATCTGTGGGATCAGCAAGAAGTTCTCCATCAAGCAGAGACAATGTTACTCTAGAGACAACAAGAGTAGTAACTGGTTTAACAGTATGCAGATGGAATTTACGAAGTAAATCGGAAACATACTTATGTTGGGATAAAAATAAACCAGAGGGAGTACGCACAATCTGTACACCTAAGAAATAATGAAGATCCCCTAAATCCTTCATAGCAAATTGAGAAGAAAGAACATATATGAATTTGGCAACAAGAGGAGGACTACTACCAGTAAGGACAATGTCATCTACATATAATAGCAGAATAATGAGATGACCACGAAATTTGAGAGTGAACATAGAAGTGTCACAACTGCTGCACTTGAAACCAATAGATAAAAGAAAGTTGCTAAACCTGGAGAACCAAGCTCTAGGAGCTTGTTTCAAACCATAAATGGACTTACGAAGACGACAAATATGAGTAGGTTTAGATGGATGAATAAAACCCGGAGGTTGACGCATATAAACCTCTTCATTGAGAAAACCATGAAGAAAAGCATTTTTGACATCTAACTTACGAATAGACCATTTAAGAGAAACATCAATAGTAAGAACCAAGCGAACAGTAGTAGGTTCAACAACAGGACTAAAGGTTTCAAAGTAATCAATACCTGCCTGCTGGTGATTGCCAAAAACAACAAATCTAGCTTTGAACCGCTCCACAGAACCGTCATAATGACATTTAATCTTGTAAACCCACTTACAACCAAGTAAATTCTTATCATAGTTGCGAGTTACCAACTCCCATGTGTCATTTTTAATTAAAGCATTATATTCATCTAACATAGCTTGACGCCAACGTGAGTCTTTAGAAGCTTGTTTAAAATTAGTAGGTTCAGACTCTACAATTTCAGTGTTCAAGTTCATTAGGACACGAGGCTTAGACACACCATCTTTAAGGCGAGTAACCATAGGATGTTTATTAGAAATAATGGGAGAGGGGAGACCAGGGGAAGACGAGATGGGAGAGGCCGAAGCAGGCGAGGCTGCCGAGGCACGCACAGCAGGTGGCGAGGAGCCACGAATCTGCTGGGCAGACGCGGGAAGGGGACCGGCCAGGCCATCGAGCGCGGGCTCGACAGCGGGCGAGGCAGCCGCAGGGGTAGGACGCGACACAGGCGACGTGCGTAGGTTGGGCGAGGCAGGATGGCTGCAAGGAGGAGAGCCAGCAGCTGCTGGGTCCTCGACATGAGCTGACACGGGGGACGGGGGAGCGACGACGGGCGAAAAAGTGGGCGGGGCAGCAGAGCTGCGGGTGGGGGGGTTGGTCAAGGCGAGTCGAGACACAGGAATCGAGGAACTGTCAGGGGCGACGTTAGTAATAGGCCAATCAGCTGACAAGACAGAAGGAGACGTGTAAGGCTCAAGAGACTCATGACCAACCAAAGCACGATATGGAAATTTATGTTCATGAAAAAGAACATGACGACTAGTGTAGACTTTCTTGGTAGTAGGATCAAAACATCGATACCCTTTATATTCCAATGCATATCCAATAAAAACACAAGTTTTAGATTTAGGTTGCAGTTTGTGATTTTTAGAGTTCAGGAACAAAGGAAAGCATTCACACCCAAATGTTTTAAAAAATTGATAGGAAGGAGGACGATGAAATAATTTTTCAAAAGGTGAAACACCCCCTAAAACCGAGCTAGGTAATCGATTGATAGTGTAAGTGGCAGTATATGATGCATCAACCCAAAATTCCGCAGGAAAGTCAGAATGAATAATCATAGTACGAGCCATTTCAATGATATAACGATGTTTGCGTTCTGCAACACCGTTTCGAGCTGGAGTGTGGGGGCAAGATTTTTGAAAAATAATACCATTGTCAGAAAAATGTTGGAGAAGAGGAGAATTGTCAAATTCCCTTCCTCCATCACTTTGAAATATTTTAATTTTGCAATTAAAAAGATTTTCAACCATCTTTTAAAACATAAGGAATTTTGAATAAGCTTCCGATTTTCGACGTAAAGGATAAATCCAGGAATAGCGTGAAAAATCATCAACAAACACAACATAATAGCGAAATAATTGATTTGATAAAACAGGAGATTGCCAAAGATCAATATGAATTTTATATAATGGATATGTAGAAATATGTTCAACAGAATCAAAAGGTAAACGATGTATTTTACCTAGCTTACATCCTACACAATCATCATGAAACTTAGAGGTACATGTGATGTATTTATTTGAACATAATTTTCCTATAATGCTAGAAGATGTATGACCCAGACACCTTGCTTACTGGTTCCCTGAAGTAGAACTTCCCCCGTTATCTGGTCCTTAACATAAACAGAGTTTTTATCAAAACTCACAACACAATCATTTTCATGACACAACTTGTTAACTGATAATAAATTATGTTTTAAATTAGGGACATGACAGACAGATGATAAACGGAGGGGACGACTTGCAGTTTTTAAAGTTAAATTTCCAGTACTTTTAATTGGGAGTAAGGTACCATTACCAACTACAACAGAACTAGACCCAGTATAAGGAGTTTTTATAGAGAACGTACCATCCTGAGGAGTCATGTGGGATGCAGCTCCCGAATCCGGGTACCAGACTGAGTCATTAGTTTCACCACCAACAGACAGTGCAGCTAAGGCTCGAGTGACACTTTCTGAGGAGGAGGGAACAAAGCTGGAATTGAAACGCTGGGGACAATAAGCAGCTTGGTGACCTGGGAACCAACACAAACCACATGTATCGGAAGTAGGGGTAGAGGTAACATTGTTACTATTTGATGAATTACTCCCATTTGATCGTCCCGATTACCAGTGTTGTTGTTGTTTCCTCCAGAGCCACGATTATTATTGTTTCCTCCATTCCCACCATTATTACCCCGAGCATTGTTGCCCCCACGATTATTATTACCACCTCTGTTTCTGTTATTTCTTCCCCGGTTTCTCCCCCCAGAATTAGTCTGGGAGGAGGAACTTGAACCAGTACCAGTAGATTTAACGGCAAGTAAGGCATGATGGGACGATGAATCGGATGCATCCTTGGAATTTACCATTCTTTGTTCATGTAGTAACAACTTGGGACGCAAATCATCAAAACTAATTGGGAAAGGATAATGCAGGAGGGTAGTAAACAAATCAACAGGAATTATTCTAGTTCGATCCAATCATTGAAGAACATTAAACCACAATAAAAAAAGGTATAAACATGGCTTCCCTCTCTAAACCCTAGAAATAGACTACTCATTCATTATAATAAAGAACTCAATAAACATGATCAAAGTAAAACAATTTATTAAATTAAGGAAAGTAAAGAAGAATACCGAATGATTGAAGAACAATGAAAAAGTAAATCGACGATCTATATAATCTTCCAATGTAAAAGTTCAACAAAACTAAAGAGAAATAAACTAAGTGTTTGGCCCTAAAAACGTAGAAAATGAGATCGTCTAATCGAAAATACTAAAAACCTATTTATACTATTTACAAAACCGGCTGAAAAACCCGAAAAAACGCGTCTCGAGAAACCGCCCGGTCGGGCGACGGTGATTCAACTTCTACGACAAAAAAGCAAATCCGCCCGGTCGACCGGGCGAACCCGCCCGATCGGGGGTGCAAGCGATTTTGGATCTTTTCTCGCCCGGTTGATCGGGCTAACATGCCTTGCATCTTGTGAAAATTTCATTTCGCCCGGTGGACCGGGCGGGAAAACTGTGATTTTGCGTCAACTTACGAAGGCTGTATCTGTCAAACCAGAAGTCGTATTGGGGCGTGTGACCTATCATTGGAAATCTATTGAAGTCTAGTTTCCAACCCAACTGGAATTTATTGATTATCAATTGTATATCAAAAGTTATGGCTAAAATAGTGAACAGGTGTCAGTTTTGACACTTCTTTCACCAACTCTTTGCTTCATTCTAACTCGAAATTGTCCCGAAATGATGCATTGTGATCCTTGTGCAAGATATCTTCATCTTCAATGATTAATAGGCTTGATCTTAGGTAATCATAATCAATTTGCATCAAAGTAACCTGAAAATGATCAAAACACGCAAACGGGGAGTAGTAGAGCACGACTTACGTAATTCGTTCCATTATACACCTAAATGCTCTAAAAGGAGTTCTAAATGCAATCAAAATGCATCTAAAAACTATATATAAATGTGACATATCAAACTCCCCCAAGTTAAACCTTTGCTTGTCCTCAAGCAAACAAGACATGAACATGAATATGATTGCCTCACCCCTTCAAATATGAAAATAGAGATCAAATTTTTTTTTATAAGGCTCATAAATCATTCAAGCAGGCACAATTCAAGTTCAACCGTTCACATCACTCTATTTACCAATCACCCAAATAGCCAATCCAATGCAGCTGCCTTGTATGACATACAAATCTCGAAAAGGCACTCACTGGGGTGTCACTCCTCTCGACATTTTTGTGGCAGGAAAAAGATGTTCCCGATCACTCACCATCCCAACTAGAGCTGTCAATTCAGTTACTCGAATCGGGTTCAGGTCGGGTCATTTCAGGTTTCAGGTCATGTTCGGTCAGGTCGTGTCAGGTCATTAAATCAAACAGGTCGGGTACAGTCATAATTCGGTCAGGTCTGTCTCGGTTCATTTCTTCTTTCGGGTTCGACGCGGTCAATTTCGGGACAGGTCATCTTTCGTGATCCTGTGGTGTCAGGTCGGGTTTATAGCAGGTTTGTAACAGGTGCTTTCAGGTTCAGGTGAGGTCATGCATGGGTCGGATACTTATCAGGTGAGGACAATAGCGGTTTGGGTCAGGTTCGAGTCGAGTTTAGGTTAGTAGTTATCAGGTTATACCATACTTGGGTTCAGGTCACTTTCGGGTCGCTTCGAGTACGGAACAGGTCATAAATTTTGTGTGGCGTTGCTTCAAATTTGTATAATTATTTAAGATTTCATTGAAAATCAATGCTTGAATAGTTCATCTAGTTATATGCCTTTTTATAGTAGTGCTAGTTTATTATTTATGTTACTATGTGGTGAAATTAATGACAAGTCGAGTTATCAACAATCAACAAGTCGGGTAAAATCGGGTAAAATCGGGTAACATGTAGAACCAAGTCAGATAAAATAATGTACCGGGTCACAACAGGTCTAGTAAAATCAGGTAACGGGTCGCAATAGGTCGGGTTAATGACAAGTTACGTCGAGTTATAATCAATTTCAGGTCCTAATCGGGTCAGGTGTCGAATCGAGTTCATATCGTTGTCAGGTCGGGTCATTTCAGTTATCGGTCTTTTTTGGGCGGGTATCGGTTCAGGTTCAGGTCATAGAGTATCAGGTCAAGAGCAGGTATCAGTTATTATCAGGTCGGGTACAGGTCAGGTTTCAGGTTACCTGTTTTGCCAAAATTTCAAGTGCAAGTCAGTTACAGATCATTACAAGTTCAGGTCGGGTTATCAGATCAGGTCATTTTTTGACAGCTCTAATCCCAACCATAATAACCCTTCCCACTCACACTCTCATGTGTTTAGAAAGGTGATAATGTCACTCAACCTAATCATTTCGACTCAAGTAGCGAACGTACTCTTTAACCTTGACAAACTGACTCCACATCAATCCAATAGACAATGTAAGCGCAAGCTCAAGAGGACTTTTTCAAGGTTGTAATGGGGCTAAGGTATGGGTATGGATTATGTATGGGAAATGTGGTGGAAAAACCAAGAATAGGGGAGCACAAGTTACTAGAAGTATCAACCTGAATATAGCCAATAACAATGTCCCAATTCTATAAATCACAAAATTTTCAATAAATTCATTCTTGAAGCAGTGTGATGAATTTTTTTCTTTGCAAGCACTTGTAAAAGAAAGAATTTTGACTTTTTGTTCGTTTCTTCTTTTTCAATCTTTCTTTTTCTTTCTCTTTGCATTTTTCAATCCCATAATCACATGTATTTCACTTTGCTCATTCTTTTCTTTTTCTCAACTTTTGTACCTTAATACAATCATCTCCATCCAAAGTAACTCATAAAAACTATCTCAGATACTAACTCAAACATATGCTCCCCCAAGCTAGGCTTGGGATTAATATCAAAACAAGGGCCATGGGCATGTAATGAGGTTTAGTAAGATGAAATAGTCATTAGGCTCAGCGGGGCTAAGGAGGATAGAAGTATATCACAAAAATCACTTTGAGGCTCAAGAAGCAAACAAAAGAACGCCTCTATCACAGCAATTGCCACAAGTCATCAGATATCAATGAGTACGTTGTCAAAGTCAAGATCAGTCAACTAATGAGGAACTAACACACAAGAAAACGGAATGGATATAGAAATGAATCCATTGGCAAGAATGAATCCTCACAGTCTAACCAATTCAAGTATGCAGTCAAGATAAGCGCTTTATTATCAAAACTCATTGAGGGTCAAGGCATTTAGAGTTCACATTCCAGCATCACAATCTCAAGTGCCCAACTATCCAGATAAAGAGCCCAAATATACTTTCAAAGAACATCATGGGGCACAGGGAAGCAATCACACCAATCCAGTCAAATCGTATTTTTGTATTTTTTCAGCAATATTTGTTTTTTTTTTTTTGCTGAAAGCAAATAAATCTGGCCTAAGAAAGCAAAAAATCTACACTAAAAGGTAGTAAAAGAGAGAAAATACATACAAAAATCCTCCCCCAAGCTGAACGTGGCAATGTCCTCAGTGCCGCAAGATGAACTATAGGACTATGCTTAGAGGAAAAATTAACGTTAGTACGCTCCCGCTCTCTCACTCTCTAAAAGGGAAAAAATGAAAAAATAATAAGAAAAAAAAGATAATAATAAAAAAACTACAGGTTGCTTCCCGCTTAGCGCTGGTTTATAAAGGTCCCGCAAGACCATATTACCTCCTCAATCTCAAATCGGAGGGCTTGGCAATGAGTGCCCCCCTCATCAAACATTTTCCTCCTGCAGCAATTTTGCTCAAGCATAGGAGACTTAACAGCATTGGTTAGTTTAAAAGTGACATTATCATCACCAACACTCAAAGTTAAAGACCCAGACTTGACATCTATAACAGCACCAGCTGTACACAAAAACGGCCTACCAAGAATAATAGGAATTTGGGCATCCTCCTCCATATCAAGCACCACAAAATCAACAGGAATATAAAACTTTCCCACCCTAACAGGGACGTCTTCTAAAACACCTAGAGGGTATTTTATAGAACGATCGGCCATTTGCAAAGTAATTTGAGTGCACTTAAGTGCTCCCATATTCAGTTTCTTATAAACAGATAAAGGCATGACAGACACGGAAGCACCTAAATCACACAATGCCTTATCTATAAATAAGCACCTACATGGCAAGGGATGGAAAAACTACCAGGATCCTTCAACTTAGGTGGGGTTCTATTTTGTAAAACAACACTACACTCTTCAGTTAGAGCGACTCAATCTACCCCATCAAAGTCTTTCTTCTTAGTAATCATGTCTTTTAAAAACTTAGCATAAACAGGCACTTGAGAAATAAGTTCAGTAAAAGGAATTGTTACCTCAAGGTTCTTGACCATAGTCAAGAACTTACCAAGTTGTTGATCGACCTTCGACTTCTGCATCCTATGGGGAAAAGGTAGCCTTGGTGTAATAGGCGTTTCAGAAACCTTTTCCCTCCGCTTTCCTGTCTGATCTTCCTTAGCTAGTTCGACCTCAGACATCGAACTCTTCTCGCTTCTTCCTCTACCACCTCTTTCTCCTTGCTAGGAGCATCATCATCAATGGGCATGGGAGGAGCATCATAAACAGTGCCGCTACGAAGTGTAACGGCATTGACAGTCTCCTTTGGGATGGGTTGCCCGGCAGATGACCTGGTTGCCTCCGTGCATTATTTTCGCCACCTGAGCAAGTTGAGTCTCCAAATGTTTGGTGTGTTCTTCACTCCTTGATGCTCTCCTCATGATTTTTCTGCATAGAAACCATCATTTTCATTAGATCAGACATAGTAGGCTCTTGAGAGACTGTATGAGAGTTTGCTGCTGATAGCCTTGGTGTGAAGGCCTATTGAAACCAGGAGGGGGTTTTGAGGAGCCCCTTGATAATATGGTTGTCTAGCAGCATGTTGGTTGTGGGATGTGGTGTGGTAGGAAGATTGTGGTGGAGGTTGAGGATTTTGAACATTGTTGTTCTTGTAGGAAAAATTAGGATGTCTCTCCAACCTGGGTGTGTGTTAGAGTATGGGTTGTGTGGAGGTCTTTGCTGAAAAACATTTGCATGCGCCATTTGATTCGGATCAGGTTGATTGTAGCAACAATCATGACCAAAGTGGCCTTGAACACCACACACTTCACAAAAGGAAGAATAATAGGAGCCATGAAGACATTGCATTAATGCTCATAGGAGGAATACTAGACTGCAAAGATTTCAGTGAGTCCATCTTCATGCTCAACTGGGCTACTTGTGAGGACAACAAAGCATATGCATAACATCCAACTTTTTCTTTGTAATAGTCCTGGAAGAACTATGATCATTCTCTGCTAAGTTGGCCAGAAAATTATACCCTTCATCCACCTCCTTATCTAAGAAGACTCCCCCTGCAGATGAATCAATTGTAGAATGCTTGGGTGATGAACCACTTATCCAGATTGTGGTGTGGGCATTCTCTCTGCAGATCCTTGAATCTATTCCATGCTTCCTTCAGTGTTTCATCGGGTTCTTGTTGGAAGGTGGCAAGCTTGTGTCTTATTTCTGCAGTTTTGGTGGGAGGGTAGTACTCTTTCAGGAATGCTTCAGATATAGCACTCCACTCAGTTTCATTAACATCTTCAGCCACTTCTGTGCCTTGTCCTTTAGTGAAAATTCAAAGACCATGACCTTCAACTGATCAGGAGTGACCCCTTGGTGCTTAACGGTACGACAAGTGTTGAAACCGTTGTAGATGATTTGCAGGGTCTTCAGATGGATGCCACCAAACTGATTCTGCTGGATCATATTGATGAGGCCAGGCTTGATTTCGAAGTTGACTGCTTGTATATCAGGCATAGTAGGGCCTGTGGGAACATTGCCAGGAGAAGGTACCCCATAAGACTTTCAGTGACTTAGGAGGCATGATTGATTCTGTTGGTTCTTCCGTGGTTTTTTCCTGATTAGCAGACTGCTTTTTCTTCTTTTGTGTCTTCTTGAGCTGCCGGATAGTTTTCTCAAGATCAGGATCAGTCGCAACTGGAGAACCTGTTCTTTTAGACCTGGGCATAAAAGAAACAAAGAAAAATGTGCAGTGAGATGGCCTCAATTGGAACTTGAAGTTCCAATGAGACAGCAGAAATAGTCAAATAATTAATCAGAAAGCTATAGAAACTAGCCGTCTCCCCGGCAACGGCGCCAAAAACTTGATGTGTTTTAAAATATACCGCAAGTGCACGGTGTCTGTTTAGCAGAAACTGGCAAATACGGGTCGATCCACAGGGAGAGGAGTTCTACAGATTTATGTTCAATTATCTAAATATATACTTCCAGAGAGGAAATGATTGAGTAATTAATAACAAACTAATAAACTAGAACGCAGAAAAATGGGAATTTATCAAATAATTAAAAGCCTAGGGCAATCGATCGGTCCACCATGCTTATACCAGTTTAATCAATATAATATAGTTCAACAACACTTGGATTGAGGTTCGAAAAATGAAGTATTTCGTAATCCTTGGTCAGGCATTAACAACTCCTAGATTAACATATGCCAGTACGGTCGCTCAACATAACCAAATCTACCTATTGTAATAAGCCTCTAATGAATATGATCTTTCGATTCTAATTCTTATTAGCTAAACATAACTCATGATATTTGTTTTTTTTTTCTCTTTAGTAAAACCTAAGTTCTGATACCATGTACAAGTGTGGGAAATAATTGTGTTAACCTGTTGTAGGTTAACCTGACATTCAATATATATAGTGTTTATAATACAGACCTATAACTATAAAAGTATCATTCTACCCTTTACAATGTAATATTATCCCTTTACATATAATATTATCCAACATGGTCCACCATTACACTATTAATTCAATTTTACTCTCTTTCTCTCTCCTACTTTAACCCCTTTTTATTTGTTTATTTATCTTAACCCCCTTTCTCTCTCCTACTTTACCCACCCCACCCCACACCCCACACCCCACACAAATGGATCTTTTTTGGTATCTGTAGGAACAGTAACAAGGAAGATCTTTAGGAAACGGAGGGAGTAATTGGGTATAATTGCATATAGAAAAAAAAATAATAGTGAAATTAATAAATTAAAAATATTTTCTTTTCTACATTATTATTTTTCTCTTGTTTGCATTCTAATTAACATTCGAGAGCAACCTTTCAAAAAAACATTCAAAAACAATGACATTTGTATGCAATATGTATTGAAATTTATTTCAATATTTTTGTGGAATATTTCTAAGATAGATACAATATTTTAATTAAACTATACACTTCGGAGTAACAACTTTAGGGACAATAATACATTAAATATTATAAAAAATATTAAATACATTTGCACTTAAACTATGATGAGTGAAATAATATTTTTTATTCTCCTCTTGTATTAATTAGAATGGAAAGAATATATGGTAAAATAATGAGCGATAGTTGGGTAACTAAATGTGTGGGAAAGAAGAACAAAATTTAACAAAAATGAGAAAGCATAGAAAAATAGGTTTTTAAAATTTTGGCCCAACGTTGCAAGAGCTCAATTTTTTTAATAAACTGTCGCAATAGTTAACTTTTTTTTATCAATTTGTCACCCGAATTTAAGTTTATTTACCAATTTGTCATCCGAAGTTAAGTTTATTTACCAAATTGTCACCGAAGCTAACCTTTTTTTTACCAAATTGTCATTATGTGCCAAATTTCTTTTACCAAATTGGTCAATTGGCCCCATATAACAAATTAACAATTGCAATGTATTAACAACATCTCAAAATGCTTCATTCAATTATAATGTGCAAAAGTGTGCTTAATATTAATTGTTAAATTGATCAAGTATGCTAAAAAAGAGGGGGGGTGTTACATGACTTACATCATCAAATAAAAATTTAAGTACAAAAATTAATTTTTATGTTATTTCCTCCTTTTTTTTTTAGTAAGTGACACAAAGTGGTGAAATACCGAAGAGTCTAGAAAGAAAAATAATATTGGAATCACTTTAAAGTTCTTAATATTGGCTCTGTTTGGGGAGGTATTTTAGGTGCCTAAAATGATAAGTTCTTAAAACTTTTAGGTGCTAAAATGAATTAGGTGTGTTTGGGAAATACCTAAAATAAAATTTCAGTTCCTAAAATGACTGATTTTGACAAGGTAAAAAATATAACGTTTGAAAATCAGGTACCTAAAATCAGGTACCTAAAATCTTGGAATATAACGTTAAATTACAGAATATTACGGCTCACACCAAAATTCTCTCTCATTCTCTCTCGTCTTCTCTACAGCGGATTATTGGCTTCAATCTTGTACTGCGTTGCTTCTCAATTTCTGCATCAGGTATCATCCAATTCATCTCCTTGGAATATTTATATGAATTTTGTTCCAATTTTATGCAAATCTCGCTGTTTTTCTCTGGTTTTTTTTTGAATGATTTTGGTTTATTTTCTCTTGTAATTCATGTATTTGATGTAAAGAGGAGAAAACATTCAATTGAAATTTGGAGGAGTAGCGACGAACCTTGGTGAGGGTGAAATTAGGGAAAATAAGCTTAGGTTATGTTTGGAATCATGTATTTCATATGAAATGCATCATTTCAATTTCAGATTTTGAAATGCTTACATTGAAATCCAAATATGTTGTTTGGCAAATATCGGAATTTCAAATGATGGAATTTAATACTTTAACCATATGACATTGAATAACTAATAAGTACTTAAGTAGTAAAACAATTACATGAATACCAAAAAAAAAAAAAAAAAACGAGCATGAAGAATCCAAATTTTCCAATAGATTTATCATTTATCACTCATTCAACTTACAATTTGATTTCGAACGATGTTGAAAGAAACACCAGTAAAAAGCATGAGATTGATAGCATGAGATTCCAGCAGTAATGGTGGCTAAAAATTGCAAAGTAATAAAACGAGAAGAGAGAGAAAATTGATGAATGATGTTTGAGATGGTGAAGGTGAGGCTTTGTCTATCATTTCAAATGCTCTACATTATTATGGTTTGAATGAGTGCCTATGTTATGACTAATTCTTGTGGTTCTTAGCAAGTGTAACATTTGATTTTTAACCTTTACTATATTTTTTTGTTACTTATATGGATTAAGGTTTTGTCAAAATTGTCTTTTAGCATCTATTTTTTAAAAATATTAATTGTTCATAGTTTCAATAATACACGGTTAATGATCTAAATATATATATGCATTAGAGTATACGAGAAAGACTAGTGTTACATTAGTAAGAAAAATTAGGGAGTAATAGAGTTTGTTAAAAATTACTTCATATTATTTTTTTCCTTCCAGAAACTCTAGAAGAGAAAGTGTATTATGGAGTAGGAGTGTAGTGTAGGTAGCCGACGTCCCGAATCAGGGTAGGGGGAAAGAATCTCTTGAGTTTATATTTGCCAGCTAATTGAATCAATCTAGGACAACTCACGCATTCCTCTTGACTTCCAATGTATATTAGCATTATGCATATAATACAATGTTTTGTGGTTTGTGAATTGTGATGCTTGTAACCTGGGAACTTTACATGCAATTGTCTTTACTTTGGAAGATTTGAATTTTTATTTTTGGTTCTTAGTTTTTTTTTTATATAGATGACACCAACAAATGATAAAAAAGAGGGGAATTTCATATGGACAGATGATGACATGATAACTTTTTGTGACATTTTGATCGCCTCAACGGATGAAAAAGTAAAAGGACGTGCAATAAAGTGGGTATTAGTTCAGGATGAGTTTGAGAAAAGAACTAAACGGAAATGTCCAATAAAAAGTATGAAGAATAAGTATGATTGGATGAGGAGAGATTGGCAGCTTTGGAAATTCTTAAAAACAGGGGAAATGGGCTTGGGTGGGACCCTACTACAGGAAAGATCAAAGCTTCAATTGAATGGTGGGAAAAGAAAATTATGGTGAGTATCATATTACTACATCATATTAATTTTTTGAATAAATTTATTTTGTATAAGTTAAATTTATAATACTACCTTTGCATTTTGTAGGAGAAACCTGAAATAAAAAAGTTTCGAAATAAAGGAATAGCTCCCGAGATAGAAGATTTATGGAATAGGTTGTATCAAGATGGATATGCTACTGGTGAACATGTTGTGTCAACAAGTATTGACCCGTCGAGTGTGATTGTGGTTAATGTAGAAGATGAAAGAAGTGGTCAGGATAATGATGAGGGTGTTAATGAAATGATAAGAGCACTCAGGATGGTATTTACCCTGAATATTATCCTGACTTAGATAATGTGGATAGTCAAGGGCCAAATTTTTATAGCAATTTACTAAAAGATGTCTCATCCCAAGTACCTAGTTTTTCTGTCAGTGGTGATTGGGGTACGCAAGCATCTGATTTAGGTGTTAGTGGTAGTTCCAACACTCACATTCCAAATGCTGATTGTCAGGATACTACTACAGGAAGTGAGCCCTCCAACCTAAAGGGTAAAAATGGTACTAGATGCTCTAAGCAACCTCAAAAATGCGGTACAAGAACTACAAAACCCATACCAATGAAACGTAAGGGAAGACAATCTAGTGGATCGGCTATGTTATCTAGTCACATTAACACTATGGTAAACACTTGTAGTCGAGCATTGGAATTAATGGAGTCAGATGCTGATCATCTTGGTAGTGTAAATGCACAACGCACTTATAATGATACTAGTATTGCTACAGCAATGACTATTATTAATGACATGTGTGCTTCTGAATGTGGCCTTATAAAAAATAGTGAGTTATGGTGTTATTTAGTTCGTTTGATTGAGGACGGTGCGAGAAGAGAAATTTTCATAAAATGGATGACGATGAATCAAGGATGACTTGGTTGGGTTACATGCATACTCAAGGCATATGAATGGTTTTCTGTTAGACTCATTTAGTTGCTTTTATGTTTTAGTTTCATTTCGAGATTAATAAATTAATGTAGTCAATATGACTGGTAGTTTGTATTAAATATTTTTTTTATTAGCGAATGTGAATGACAAAAATTGAATTATGTTTTTGTGTGTTATAAAATTATATTTAAGTTTGATTAAATTTTTGCAGTTTTATTATTATATGGTAACTAGGTATACACGATGGACATTGAAAGGAGAAAGAAGAAACGACAAAAATTATTTTGGGTGCTCATGACATGTAATACATGTGCTATAGCAACATATTTTTGTAAGTATATCTACAAAGAACCATGCATGACTTCCAACCAAACAGGAGAAGACTGGATGAATGATGTTTGAAACGGACATTACATACGATGCATCAATGCTTTTAGGATGGAGTCAAGTGTGTTTAGACAATTATGTGAAGAACTACATCTTACATATGGACTGGAACCGAGTAAGAAAATGACTGTTGTTGAAAAAGTCGGTATATTTATCTACACTCTTGCATTGGGTATATCTAATAGAGAGGTAGCAGAACGATTTCAACGTTCTGGTGAGACTATTAGAGAGCATTTCATGAAGTTCTAGAAGCAATTAGTGGCCGAAGTAGGGCTTATATGGGTCTTGCACGTGATATAATAAAACCAAAGGATAGAAGCTTTTCAGATATACCATCCCAAATTGAACATGACTCAAGATACATGCCATATTTTAAGGTATGACTTCATAAACTCATATTGAGATTTTATAATTATACAATGTAATTATATATTGGCATAATATTACACCCTTTATCATAATCACTTAAGCTTATTTATCTTTCATTATTTCTAAATATAATAGGATGCTATTGGGTGCATTGATGGCACTCATATTGATGCATGCATTCCTGAAGCAGAGCAACTGCGTTATAGAGGAAGGAAAGGGATCCCTACTTTCAATGTCATGGCTACATGTGATTTTGATATGTGTTTCACTTTCATTTCTGTTGGATGGGAAGGATCTGCTCATGACACTCGTATTTTTCTTCATGCACTTCACACACCAGAATTAAACTTTCCAAAACCACCTGAAGGTATATAGGATTTTTTTTTTATAATTATTACTTGAAGTTATATATTTTTTAACCCATTGTTTTATTAATCTATTACAGGTAAGTATTATTTGGTTGATAAGGGATATCCAGATAGAAAAGGCTATTTGGTACCATATCCAAAGACAAGGTATCATAAGGATGAATATCAACATGAGCCACCAACTAATGAAAAAGAAGCTTTCAACCGCTCTCATTCTTCCCTTCGAAGTTGTATCGAGAGATCATTTGGAGTTTTGAAAAAAAGATGGAAAATATTACGGCAAATGCCACAGTTCAGTATCAATACTCAAATTGATGTCATAATGGCCACCTTTGCCTTACACAACTACATACGAAAAAGTTCAACAAATGACCTTATGTTTAGTATGCTCGACAATAATCCGGATTATATGCCAAATGAAGAAATCCCGGACGTTGCTGATTACAGAAGTAGCGAAACATCAAGAGAGACTTCTAAAGAGATGGATTTGGTTCGTGACGGTATTGCTAATCAAATATGGAGTAGAAAATAATCTGTTATTATATTTTACAAGTATCGTATTTTTTTGTATTATGACGATTTCTACGCATAATATGATAGTATAAATTTAGAGAAATGTGTTGCATAATTGCTTATATGGAGAATTAGCGAAATATTTTTTGTTCAAGTGAGTTACGATTTCAAATGTTTATATTGTTTTTTATTATTCAATTACATTGAAATAAATTAGTGTTGAACGAAATATATATATATATATATATATATATATATATATATATATATATATATATAATAAAGAATTACAAAATCTAAATAATGAATCAACTTATGCAACTAGTTCTGCCAAACAGTTAAACTAATCAGCTACCTTATCAGTTTCAGCACCTTATCAGTTTCAGTTGTACCTTATCAGTTTCAGCTACCTTATCAGTTTCAGCTACATTTCAGGTAGTATTGCCAAACAGAGCCATTTACTATGTATTATCAATGACATCACACTCTCCCCTATTTCTAAAAAAAAACATAAAAAAAAGTATAATAATCACTGTGCGATAAAAAAAAAAAACAATGAGTGGAGATTATGATTTACAATAACCAAAATGGTAATGAAGTTTAGTTGCTTCAAATCATATCCTTAAACTGCCATCTCTTACCATCTACTCTAAAAAAGAAAGAAAAACTGCCATCTGGATTCTAATTTCTAGCCCATCACTTTCAAATTTCAGCTATCAATTATCAAATTTCATTTGCTTTCGACTTCATCTTGGATCTCAGATCAAAAATATTTTGTCTCTCCACCCAATCAAAGTTAGTACCAAATGCGAATTCCAAGATTAGGTTTATGTTCTTGGGTCAACAACAAGATCGTCGAACCTCTTCTCCAAATTCTACGGAGGTACTTTTTTTCCTCTCAAAATTTGGACCCTTTACATCGATTTTCGTTGAATTATTTTCATTTTTAAACTTGGGCATCATTTTATATATTATCAATTATTTTGAGCTCAATTTTCTAAGCTTCAATTTGATTATAATTTTGTTTTCCAAGAGTAAAATATAGTTGTATGTGGGTTTACTAAACATTTTTGAGATGGGTTCATATCATAGTGAAATATAATTAATGTTTGTTTTATTAAATTGGTTTTTGCAGGGGTGCAGAACCTAAGTTATTGGCATTTTCATCAGCTCTTGGGTTTACATTTGGTATATTTCCAATATGTGGTATGTTGTCTCTTTTCTTCATCTTTTTTGTTTGAGGTTTTATTTTTGATTAGAAGTTTTGGATTCATTGTTGATGTGAATTTGTGATAAAGTAAAGTATTGGGTATGTCAATTGTCAAATTTAAGCTCTTTTTGCTGCTTCCCTGAGCTGTATACTTTAGTTTTTGAATTGCAAAAATGTATCACAGTACTTCTATTAGCTGCTTGGAGAGTAAGGTTTTGATAGGGTAGTAGTAGTACTTTTCTTACTCCTTCCGTTCAATTCTATTTGTCGAAATTTCCAACTTTGGACGTCTCTTTTGTTTTTTTTTCAAGATTTTAACGATCATGAAGATCATTTGATATATATCCAGAAAGTTAATTGATTGAGAATGAGAGCAAAAGTGGGAGGGAGTCAGCATGAATAATGTTAGCTTAATTGTTTTCTTTTGCTTTATTATGTTTTGATGTTAAATTTCAGATTAAAGATTTAGATTTGTTGGGCTCTTGTTCGCTTCCACTCTTGAGTTCTTGTCCCCCTTTGTTCAACTCACAACAACTCTAATGTCAACATTAAGAATTGGACAGAAGTACAGAACTATGTATTGTTTTTGCCTTTTTTTTGCTTAAAATGTGACAAGTGAGTGGTTTTAAAAAAACCCTTACAGTTTATGGTGTTTCGTGTCAAAAATTCATTGTATTGTTGAAGACTATTGTCATGTATGGAGTAGAATGCTTTTGCTTAATAAGTCTTGCTTTGAGCATGAGTTGGATAACTGATCTAAACTAATATTTGTTTGTGAATATCAAGGCTAATTTAACCTTCAACAGGGGTCACCGTTCTTCTATGTGGAATGGCTATTCCTTTGTTGGGATCACGTTGCCATCCTCCGAGTGTGTTGCTGGCTAATTTTGTGGCTACTCCCGTTGAGTTGAGGTAACCTTGCTTTTATCCTGTGGAGATTGAGAACTAATTACATGTATTATTGACTGCAGCTACTGTTGCACATTTTTTGATTTTATTTGTATTCTTGACTTTCTGTTCTATTAAATTATATTTTGTATGCATTGTAGTTTGGTTGTACCCTTCCTACGTCTAGGTGAAACTATATGTGGTGGCCCCCGATTTCCATTAACACCTGATGCGTTAAAGAAGGTCCTGACTGGCCAAGCTTCAATTGAAGTTCTTCTAAGCATTGGTCATGCGGTATGAATTCAAACCTGTTATATATCCTCCAGCCTAAACATGTTTGCTCCCTCTAACACTTTAAGTGAGTGTGTGTACATATTTAAATACCCAAATTAAATTGCTTTAATGAGGCTCCGACTGAGGTTGATTCGGAAGGAAGAGGGGGGTGGGGATTGAGGAGCCAACCTTATCAACATAATTGCAAAGACGGTCTTTTCTTTTGCAATAATAGTTGCAACATGATGTTTTAGAAGATCGAGAGACAAGAGGCAAGTTGGTAACCTCTTTCTTCACAGCAGATACCAATAAAGGATAATTTTGAGAGACATGATTTTGTCTACTATAAGCTAAAGTGAAAATTTTACAAGCATATATGTGGTTTGCTTTTAAATTATCTAAACAAATAGTGTAAAGGATACATATCTACACCCTCTTTGAGGCCCATGCAACCTAATAGGATCTGCGAAAGGTGGAATAGAGCTTCTGCAATCATGTTGAGATTATTAAATCCATGAATGCCTCTTTAAGTACCCTTCTATTGCTTAAAATGATGACTATGTGATCACTTTAATACTGCTCCTTCCTTCCCTAAATATTAGGCTACATTTGTTAGGGTTCATTTTTTAAAATTCAGTTAGAGAACCATAAGTATCCTTCATTTTGTGAAGTTATATATATCGGCTGTATCAATGTAGTATTCCTTTGGAATTCTTCATTTATCATTAAGGGTATTATAATAAAGTTTAAAGTACAGCTTGACATATTTAGAAAGTGGCCTATTGGGATAATCTTGAATACATTGTGGTCTATCTTATGGGACAGAAGGGATTATATTATCTTTTGAATGACTGTCCTACTTTTTTTAATTATTTTGGTAAGTTTCAAATGGTGGTAATTGTAATGAATATATAAGTAATTGGGAAGAAAGCTCCATGCCATTGTGCATGATATGCTTGTCCATCTCTAATTGCCTATATCACTCAAAAATATTCATCATCGTTCATTGTGGTATTGAGTGGTAATGGAAATATAAGTAGTAAAAAAAACACTTGTTTAAAGTTTCATTATCATAATATTTCCTTTACAAAAAAATATATTAATTCAATGCAATACTACCATTTATTTATGGCTACCACCGTAAATGTCAACTGTCACTTGTGTCATAATTCTCTCTTCAACTGAAAAATAAAGCTACATTGGGAGTTTTCACTCCAAATTTCTGTGAAAATTATACTGCGACAGTTTTTCTTAAGTGGATTTGGTTTGACCAACAAGGGGCATCCGATTATAATTTAGGGCATGCTTAGATTGAGAGTAATGCATTAAGGGTGTAATGGAGACAAAATGGAAAAAACTGAAGTTAGATTTAGGTGGTGTCATAAGAGATGATATAGATTATGCAAGCAGATATGGAAGGGGGAACTATTATCCTCATTTTGGGGGTAATGCATCATCCTGGAGGGAGGGTGGGTAACTATTACCCCTGAATGAGGGTAATAATTCCCCCTTCTTTACACAATCAATGCCTTATCTGTCACCAGCTACATTACCTTCAAACCAAGCATGGCTTATAGTTATGTGAGTGTTATGGATAGCCTGCTTTATGTTTAAGCACTGTCGCAGCTACTCATATACTTGTACAAGCTGTACAAATGAAAACTTGCTGATCCTGTTTTAAATGTGCAACTCAAAAATCATACGATCAGGTAATTAAATTATCATCAACAAAAAGTCTAGAGCAGTAGAGGATTGAACTGAATGGAGTTGTAGATCTGGTTGGTAAATAAAAAAGAGTGAGAAATGAAGTGGAAGATTTAGTGATGATTCAACTGCCAAGTTCACTTAAACTTTCAAAGCTTGATGTGGGACCACAGTCGTCGGTCCATGGGATATTGAGCTAGCATCTTGGCTCGCAGTAACAATTTTGCCGAGTATATCACCTGCTGGAGATCAAGTCGATCTCACAGTCCGAACTTGTTACATCTTTGTTTTGATAATGCTCGAGTCTTTTATTGTCATTGACCAGTTAAGATAGTACTTTCATTGGTGATTGTGGGGTTCCTGAAATTGTGATGAGTGCGTTACTGATAGGTTGATGAGGTTCCTATATTCAAATTGAAATTATAATCGTTGTTCTTGGTGCCTTCACTCTCTTTTTCTAGCTTAGGGCCATATATGATAATCGATTGCATTTATTAATATCACGACCTTGCCTTAGAAAGGCCTTTTATTCTATTAGTAGCTTTCTCTTTGTCCTGCATTCCTGCTTACGCTGTTCTTTCTTGTATGTTATCTTACTGTACTTGGAGTTAACTTTGATGCTAATATGTTGGCCTTTCACAGTTGGTAGGGTGGCTGTTTGCAGCACCATTCATCCTGGCTCTACTATATGTTATATTCTTGCCTTGTTACAAGATTCTTGTGCGGAAATTCAGCTCTGCCCCGTTAAGCCCAACGATGCCAAGCCAAGAAGAACTTAGGGTTAAGGTGAGGGCTGCCTGAACTACTGTATTTTTTAAAACACATGTACTTCATTCCTTTGGACATCAAGATTTTGAGGTCTTCAATGTTTTTCTCGAGGCCTCAATTGTATAGACTATATGCTCATGGGTTCTCGATACATTAGGTGTTCCCTTCGCAAGCAGGGTCTCCTAATGTTTCCTTTTCCTTGCCTTTTTCTAAATACAAATGTTCATGGGTTTGCTTAGTTAAATACTCTGATCAAGAGATGTTCTCAACAAAATGAACTGATCTTCGTTCAGCATGTTATGTACATGTGAATCCCAATCTTTAACAGAATCACTGATCTCAGCTGAACACTATATGCTGCTGTATGGAGGATGATTGCTTCCATTGTAGTCAAATCGAAAGAACTATCTAAAGCGAAGGTGATCCAGTTCATCCCCCTTCTCATTTGTAAATATCCAAAAAACATGGAGAGGAAAGCACATCTACTCTCTAATCTTGCTATGAAAGAAGCGACAACTTATTCTACTGAAGGTTGTATATTGTTTATCTTATTGCACAGTTGGTCTACTACTACCATATTTGATGGGGCATGTTATCATATTCCACTGCCCTGAATGAAAGTGATGTAGCCACGTTCCTTTTTTTATCAGGAGGTTGCAGCATCATACTATTAACACAACATCTTGCGCTGTTACTACTGTTAGTTCTGAAGTACACAGTTGTATATGTGTGAAAGTATGTTGTGAGTGCTCTCTAATCAATCATGTATCATAGTACGTCTCTTTGTAACATTGCATATAAATGTCTTATAGTTTTATAAAACAACCTATTAGTAAATATGATAACTTATTACTTTATATTTTCTCTAAAGTCATAAAGACTTCTGATTGATTTAGAGTTTTCTAACAGTAGGAATTTGATAGATCCAGACCACTGATCTACCAAGTTGGTAAAATTAGTTCTAGAAAAGCATAAAGATGTTGGATGAGATATATTCAGTCAAAATAAAGCTCAGAAGTGGGTTAAACTAATTTATTAAGTTCATTAGGAATAAATGGAGTTTAGCAAAATTATGTTAGCAAAATAAGGTGGGGAGGACATAGCCGGATGTTTGAGGGAGAATAGAAGAAGACTAATGGAGTTGGAGTCTCTTAAGTTTTTGGTTCAAAGAAATAAGGTATGAGATATGGGTTTAGAGTTACTAAAATTTATACTTAGTGTTTGTTTGCAAAATTTTGAATTTTTAAATTCATACCTCAAATCCACAAGGTATGGGGTTTAGAAACCTAAGGGGAAGGTAGGTATGATTCATACCAAACTTTCAGGTATACAAATAAAAGGAAAAACTTCATTTTAAGATAAATCCAAACACATGAAATCAAGTATCAAGTTTCAACACTATATTACCCCAGTTCTGCCCTTATTTCAAACCTATATCACTTCGCGAACCAAACACTCCCTCGACTACAGGGATTATAGGCAACTAAGAGCTTGATAAAACTTGCGTGAGGATAAGCATGGCTTAGGGAAAAATTATGATAAGGATTTGAATGAAATTTGGATAACATGTGAGAAGATAAAATTTTGAATACAACAACAATCTAGTTGGGACATTGCACGAGAAGTCCATACTCTTGCTACAAAAGCAAGAGAAGGAATCCCCTACGGCCCTACCTTTCTTATTACTTTTTTCATTTGCCAAAAAGAAAATATAAAAAAGAACGAGATTTATCCATTTAGATAAGGGAAATGAAATGGACGTGTTCAATTAGACATGAAGACATCCATACCTTTTTAAATGAACACTTCCATGAAAACCGATTAGAGATGTTTATAATATGTATGGAGACAAACTTTAGTCTTTATTATATCAGAGTGTCAAATGTTTTAGAGATTGCAAATACCAACAAAAGCAATTTGTCTTTTGGCAATTGTGGAGTACTATAATACAATTCAAACTAACAAGTTTTTTTTGTTCTAAGATGTTGGTAGTAGATTCCCTACTCTAATAGATTGAGTATTAAGTTTCTTAGGTCTTCTAAACGTGTTTGTACGTTCTTATTTACATAATTTAATCAACTTTTAGTTTTATGTTTTCAATTTTGATCTTATCTCTAAGGGTCTGTTCTCCCCAGCTTATTTTCAGTTCAGTTCAGTTCAGTTCAGTTCAGTTCAGCTCCAATAAGTTCAGTTCAGTTCAGTTCAGCTCCAATAAGTTCAGTTCAGTTCAGTTCAGCTCCAATAAGTTCAGTTCAGTTCAGATCAGTTCAGTTCAGATCAGTTCAGTTCAGTTCAGCTCTATTCTTTTTATAACCATTTTGTTAAATATTATTATTATTATGTTGGTATAATTTATTTTACTAATTATTATTATTATTATTATTATTATTATTATTATTTAAATATATATCATTACTATTAAGTATTATTATTATTGTTGAATCTATATATTTTTTTTATTATAGCTTTACTAATTATTATTACTATTATTATAAGGAGGAACATGGTTTAGGTCAAAGCACAAATAAACCCACTTTTTTTAGCCCATAAACCAATCAAATCGCGTCAAGACGGTTTATGATGTAATTTTCGCGGTCCAACCCAATCATTATTTTTATTACTAAATATTTTTATATTATTAAATCTAATTATTAAAATAGTAATATTAATTTACTTCTTAGATATTATTGTTATTGTATATCATCGTCAAGTATTAATATATTAATACAAATAATATTAAATAATTATTATTAATTATCATTATTATCATTAATTATTATTATTATTAATTTATGATTATTAATGTTATTTATTTATAACTATCATTTAAAAATATTCAAAATACTACTATTATTATTCATTATTATTACTTATCATAATAATTATTACTTAATATTCATATTATTATTGTTTAAAATATTAATTATATATTTATTACATTCAATTTATTTCAATGTAATTTAATTCAATTCAGTTCAATTCAGTTCAGTTCAGCTCTGATAAGTTCAGTTCAGTTCAGCTCCGATAAGTTCAGTTCAGTTCAGTTCAGTTCAGCTGTTTTATGCCGAAGAGAACATGCCCTAAGTCAGGAGGGGAGCTATGGTATCTTCCAATGAAATATCTTTTTTATTCTTAGCTAAATATATATACTTAATTGGACATTCAGATTTTGTACAATTATATCCTTTCCTAATTTAAAGATAGATCAAAAATTCCAATAATAAACTAAATAAGCATTAACAAAGTAACTTGACATAATGAGAAAAATGGTTACTCAATAAAAACATTACAAATTTAATTTGACTACAAAATTTTACATCTAAATGTTTATCTCAATTTATAAAAACCTTATAGATTACGGGCTTGTTCTCTTCGGCATAAAACAGCTGAACTGAATTGAACTGAACTGAACTATTGGAGCTGAACTGAACTGAACTTATCAGAGCTGAGCTGAACTGAACTGAACTGAACTGAACTGAACTGAACTGAATTGAATTGAATTGAATTGAATTGAATTGAATTGAATTGAATTGAATTGAATTGAATTGAATTGAATTAAATTGAAATAAACTGAATGTAATAAATAATATTTTTAAACAATAATAATATAAATATTAAATAATAATTATAATGATAAGTAATAATAATAATAATAATAGTATTTTGGATATTTTTAAATGATAGTTATAAATAAATAATATTAATAATCATAAATTATTATTAATAATAATAATTAATGATAATAATGATAATTAATAATAATTATTTTATATTATTTGTATTAATATATTAATACTTGATGATGATATATAATAACAATAATATCTATGAAGTAAATTAATATTACTATTTTAATAATTAGATTTAATAATATAAAAATATTTAGTAATAAAAATAATAATTGGGTTGGACCGCAAAAATTACATCATAAACCGTCTTGACGCAATTTGATTGGTTTATGGGCTAAAAAAAGTGGGTTTATTTGTGCTTTGACCTAAATCATGTTCCTCCTAATAATAATAGTAATAATAATTCGTAAAGCTATAATAAACAAAATAATATATAGAAACAACAATAATAATATTAATACTTAATAGTAATGATATATATTTAAATGATAATAATAATCATAATAATAATCATAATAATAATAATAATAATAATAATAATAATAATAATAATAATAATAATAATAATAATAAGAGTAATTAGTAAAATAAATTATACCAACATAATAATAATATTTGACAAAATGGTTATAAAAGAATAGAGCTGAACTAAACTGAACTGATTGGAGCTGAACTGAACTGAACTGAAAATAAGTTGGGGAGAACAGACCCTACAGTAGTTTGTTTAACAATAATTATAAATCAAACTTCTATAATTATATCTTGATGAAATTTATTAAGAATAGACCCAAATAATCGACGCACGTATCGCGTGCATAGAAGACTAGTACGATGTGTTGAAAGGGGAGCAAATTTCCTTATAAAGAACAATCAAGCTTTTTTTAAAAAAAAGAGAAAGTTTTAAAAAATTATAAATACTTTAAAGTCTTAATCGGTAACACATCATCAAAATATGCATGCATGACATGGACCAGAAATTTTGTTAGTTAAATCTTACTATTAGCAGTTCTAATCACATAAATATCTTGTGAAAGTATTGGGTCAGACCGTCTGACCCAATACTTTCTGTCGGATGGGCTGAGCAAGTGTAAGGAAGAAGACGAAGAAGATGCAAGGACTTTACCATCAACAGCAGCAACTCGTAGCTCTTCTCTCCGTTGCTCTCGCCAGAGATGACTCTTCATCTTCTTCTTCAATCACCACCTATTCTTCCTCCACTCACACTATCGACATGTCATCATCTTCCTCAACGAGTCAAGAATCGGACGAGCCGAATCGTCTTTCTGCCATTAACTGATATGATTTTCCAGGAACCATAATGCATTGTGTTCCAGGTACCACCAATGACCAAAGGGCAAAAAGAAAACAATTATTAAACGTATGAAATTGGTGTGTATTTTTGCAATTTTGGAAGGAGGAGAGAGAGAATGAGTAATCAGAAGAAGATAATGCTTTCCTTCTTGTGATATGATTTTTCTTTCATTTGGTCTTCTGTGTTCTTTCAGTTGGTGTGTAAATTCTTTCAACTTGTATTGTTTTTCTTTCATTTGGTCTTTTGTGTTCTTTCAGTTGGTGTGTAAATTCTTTCAGCTTGTGTTGTTTTTCTTTCATTTGGTCTTCTGAACAAAAATTGAAACCAACTGAAAAAAATTGAAACCAACTTAAAGTCATCTGACCAAATATTATGGTCGGACACATCTCACCCAATACCTTCTCAAATATCTTTGTATGTTTATACATGTATCTTCCGCAATTCATAAAGGTATATTTGGAGCTCATTTTTTAAGCTTTGTCAGACATTTTCAAAATTACTTTTGATCATTTAATTTGTTATTTCTCGTTTCGAACATTTCAAATTTGGTTTAGTTCATTTTTTAAGTTATTTTTTCTCATTTAATGGGGTGACATATACACTTCGATGTGTATTTCGTCAACCACAATCATGAAAAATCCAAACCCAAATTGACTTTTTAAAACATGAACCCCATAATTTCAAATCATTCATTGGGTATAAAATAACTCACTGTTTTTTTAAGCACGTATAAGAATACAACTCTTTTAAATAGAGGGATTTTCTCTTTTCCATCAAATCATATATAATGAGAGAGAAGTGGTAGCTTAGTGGAGTATCACCCCATTCTAAGACATTACTCCGGATTAGAATTCTCATCCCAACAATATATTGGGGCATTAGCCTAATAGCCTAATACGGGTTGATTTTCGAATCAATTATTTTTTCTAATTAAAGAAAAAAATCAAATCCGATAATAATATAATTTGCATTAGGTACTAATAGTGTATTACAATTAAGAATAATTCATCTAAAGAGAACAATAATTCTTCCTAGAGCAAACAATTATTTTACAATAAATCAAAAAACATTAATTTCCCCAAATAATACATGCTAGTACTTGGTCTTATCATTAATCCTATAATTCAACATAATCCCATGAAAATGACATTTTATCTTGGTTTTGTAGCATTTCGAAGTTGCAATTCCAAAATTAACAATTTCATGATCATAATTAACATCTACATAACAATAAAAAATCATAAATATGGCATGACTCATGACTTAAAAATGCCATGTTTAAGTACTACAACTTTCAGATTTAGACCTTTCGTCATCCACAAGAGTCGTCATTATTTTTGTCTCTTTTAGTTGACAGATGGAACTGCATGCTGCATTCCATGGATAAACTAAACTAAATCCGCCATTTTTTCTTACATCACACATCAAATCCAATACAAATTCCACTATTAATGTACTCAGATCTCCTCCTTAAATTTCCAAGAAAAACTCAATAGTTCAGAGTTTTCCTTAAATTCATCATTGTAAAACCCTAATTTCCGAGAATTTAGGTTAATCTGTAAAAAAAATGTCGTCTTCAGATGCAACTTACATTAGTAGACGGAGCAGCCGTGGAATTGTAGAATCGAATTCAATTGAAGGAGATGCAAGTACAATAACAAGTAGCAGTAATAGCAACAATGGCGGTGTTAGCAACACTGAAACAATAAAATTGTATGAAGCAATTATATTTTCTGGACCAATTGTGTTCACATTGATCATCCTTTTCTTGTTTTACTTCTTTTATCTTCGCCGTCATAGTGTTGATTGGTCTTCTCTTCGTATGCGCGCTTCTAATTCCGCCGCTGCCGCCGCTGTCGCAGACGATTCCAATGATGTTGGGGTAAAGCTAGATAATTAGCTAGATTGATGAATTGATTAAGTTTATGAGTATAATTTGTTTCAAATTTTGGAGAATTTTGGTTGATTTGATTTGTTTATTTATTAGGTGGCTGAGTTGGGGCTGAAGAAAGAATTCAGGGAGATGCTGCCAATTATTGTTTTTACAGAGAGTTTTTCTGTTAGAGATACACAGTGAGTTTATTATATGTTACTGAATTTTGCTTTTCTGATTGTTTAGTGCGCTTATGAAAGTATGTTTGTTTGAGTCTAATCAAATAAGTGAGTGGAGTTTAATTGATTTTTAAAGGTATGGAAAATGGAAGGTAATTATTTGGTTTTGGAAGATTGTTTTTTGGATAAGAATTTAGGATTTGGATGGACAAGATTTAGTGGGTTTCTTTTCAGGTTATAGAATTCAGAAGTGGTCATTTGATCTTTCATTTTCATATAATCATGCAAAACAAAGAAATTTAGCTTGGGTGGTTGAGTAAAGATTTTTTAGTGAGCTTTGTTGCATGGACTCTTTACTGTATTTTAAGAAAGATTCTTCTTAAGAGTGAAGATGCTGACATGGGTATGGAGACTTGGCCAATTCAACGAAGGCGAAAACAGGCATTTTTTTTATAGAAAAACTGGCATAGTCAAGATGATGTACCCATGTTGGATATTTATTGAAGAGTCCATGTAACATAGCGAGTGTGAGGAGATATGTATCTATCGCGTTTGCGTTCTTGGTGAATCTGTGCAATGACGTGATTACAGGGACAAAGGAGATTAGAACTATCAAATGTGGAGCAATTACAGTCCAAGCCTAATGTTGTGCCAGAAGCAACTTGGAGTTGGATTTGTGGTGCTCATACTGCTTCTTTTTTTAGTACTATGTCCATCCCTTTACTCATTTCTGATTAGTGCTTTGAATATTTTTCCTAGTTTGTTGTCCTGCGATTTCTTGAGGTATGCTATTGCCTTTTGAGGGTCTTCACATGTAGTCTGTGTTTGTTTTAGAATTGTGCAGGATTTGGGTTACAACCTAGGTATTAGGTTACTAACTCCCTAATGCAATTTATCAAGATACATGCAAGCCATGTACCCATGGAGCTTTTATATCGTGTTGAGGATTGGGAATGGGATTGTTTTTCTAACTTTTACTTTTTCCCTGTTCAATGAGGTCTTATGTTAAAGATCTTTTTCATTAATTTCATTTCATCTCTCTGTTCTTAGCTCTCCAAAAATTAATCACAATCTTTTAGTGTCCAATTTGCATTATGGTACTGCTGGCGGCTGGGTTAATATAAAAGCTAGCTTTCCCAACTATTTTGAAAATATTGTAGATGTTTGAGTCATATGAACAAGTGGTATGTACTTGTAGATAACGAACCCTGACTCTAGATCTCAATGAATCTTCGAAAAAAGCAATTGTTATCAAAAGAATCTGTAAGATTTGGATCCAGCTTTAGTTGCACTCAAATGAGGTTAAGAACACTGACTAGCAAGTTAAAAACAAAAAAAAGGTGACTTATTATAGTTGGAAAACAACAGCAAACTGAAACAAATGAAAATAAAAGCTAAGGGAAAGGAAGCAACGGTTCTGTAGGGTGGAAATGGACCATACTTCATGCCCATATAGTAGCTTCTAGAACAACCTAAGTTCTGTAGCTTTCGGGAACTGCCAAGCTCCCCTAAACCTAAGCTTAGAACAACTTGATACTGCTGGAAGTGATAGTTGCTTCACTCGTAGTCTTAGACTTCTTACCAAGGCGCAAACAAGCTCACTTCATTCATTAACACTATAATATTCTATAATGGAAGTTAAGAAAACAAAAATGAAAGAACTAGAGAATCACTCCCTTAAGCCAGAACATTGGTTACACGTCTCTGTTGCTCATGCATGCTGTCACCTCCCCAGTTGTCTTCTCCTCCTGACCTTGAGCACATCACTTAGCCTTTTGCAAGTGCTGCTGCTAGTCTGCTGCTGTCTTTAGCTTTAAAGGATCATGTTCAATCATGGTAAATTATTTAAACCTGTTCAAGATTCACCATTTAATGTGATTAACTCTAGTTAGTCCATGTAGCTGCTTGATCAAGGTTCCTTCTCCGCCTATTGGTTACAGAGGATACAGTAAGTCCCTAACATGTGTAAGCCTTTGCTTAACTTTAGGGGCTAGCTTACAAGTTATTCCCTTAATCTTGCTTATGTGCTGAACTTTAGTGTTTGCATTATAGTGGCAGTAATGGACCTTAGTTACCTTATTAGCACATGCACAAAGACTAGCTTGAATGGTTATTGATTTGACATATCAAGGGGGGGTAGATTTGGCAAACTAGGCTAAGTAATTAGGTTTAGGTTAGGGTGTGTTATCAATGATATCCCTAACAGTAGGAGTAGGGAGTGGAGCAAGATCTAACTCTTACCCGTTGGCTCTTGTTGATATATACAAAAGTGGTCCTGTTTAACCAGTTTACTCTCTCTGTCCCTTTTAAATTGCTCCATTAGAGTAATTTACGTTTAAATTTTTGGTTGGGTCGAGTTGATGTGAGAGTAGAATGGTGGTCCGTCATTACCGTTTATGATACAAAGTCAAAGGAACAAACAGAAAAGGTAATTTTGGCTATCTTAAGAGGGATGAGGGAGTGTTTATTAATATCATTGGATAAGAGTTACGCTTAGAGTGATCTATAATTATGGTTCATCTTTAAGAGATCCTATGTTACTATTAGCTAATTTTTTCACTTTTTTTTATAGTACTTTATTTGATGTGTATATGAGTTGCATGGGTTAAAGCAGATTATGTTTGGTTACAAATTATGAAATATAACCCTACCCAAAGCAGTAGAAGTATGTACATTATATATGATTAAGACAACTGTATTACAGATGTTCAGTGTGCCTAGGGGAGTATCAAGCAGAAGATAAGCTTCAACAGATACCTGTGTGTGGACATACATTTCATCTGAACTGCATTGACCATTGGCTAGCTACTCGTAGCACCTGTCCACTCTGTCGGCGTTCCCTTATCAGTGAATCCAAAACTCCCCCAGCCCCAGCCTCAGAGTCTGATAGTAATAATCAGACTGACAGTAGATTTGACAGCACGGAGAATGTTGATGACATCCTTCGCCGCAATAGACTGCAAATTATATCGGTGCGTACTGTGATCTAGCTTCTGATTGCTGGAGAATCAGCGACTTGAGGGATTTCTCTAAAGGTAGGACCTGTACAGAGAAGACAAAAGGTAGGATACGAGATGGCTCTAGGTAATTCTGATTAGCAGTTATGCTATGGTAGTCAGTGCTGTGTTGATGTCTGTCGTTGCTACAGTCTGTGTGAGGAAGTGGATGACCTTTTTTTACCGAGAAATAGATACCATATGGACTCATAGTTCGGTGTGAAATCAAAGCATTGTATCCTGTCTGTGCTTTCCGATGGAGGAAATCTGCAATTGTCCAATCTTTGGAGGGGGAGCTAATGTTTTGTGTAATCAGTGCTCTCTGTACTGTGTAAAATTATGTAAAAACTAGTTAGTTGCAGTGAAACTAAGTGGATTTAAATTGTGGAGTACAAAAATAACTTTAAAAGGAGTAGGTTGCCAATTGTTTCTCATGTTGATGAACATTTGGATGTCATAATTCGCCAATTATTTACATATCTATCGTCATGATGGAACAAACAAATTTGTATTTATTGTTGAGGTGTCACAACAATTATTATTATTTTTTGATTTGGACATTTAGCAAAAAATTAATCCAAACTTTTACACCTTTTGAATAGGAGGAAATGGAGAGAAAGAAAGGGAGGGGCACATTCTTTGGTTTGGATAAGAAGGAAAGGGGGAGCTTTTTTTCTTTTTAGTAACATCATCTCTCCCAAATTTGGAGGCAAACTTTGAGCTGTGTTTTCCCCTCCTTTTCTTTCCCTTTCCTTTTCTTCCTATATCTCTATTATATTAGTTAAGGAGGAGCAATGATATTCTTGGAATTTACTTAATTACCCTTCCACAATATAAATAGTAGATTTCAAATTTCCACACATGTTCTTGCAAAAAAAAAAAAGATCAATCAGATCTCTATTAAACCAATCAAATCATATAAAAGCTCAATCACGTAAACTTGTCAATTGAAAAGATTCAATCAAAAAGGTTCATAATCAAGAACTTATCAAACATTAATACCACACACAATAATAAAAAAAATACACAACATTCTCATTACATAGACAACTCAAAATAATTTTTCCATAACACAAACACAATTACAACACAAACTCTAAACCAAAAAAAAGAACCCTAGTTCTCTTCATAGATTGGAAGTTTACGACATTCTCGGGTTAAGCATACGTTTGCCCCCTAATAACGTTTGGGGTTTTTTTTTTACCGTTTGCCCACTAACTTTTAAAAGATAAACATTCACTAGGTTTTCTTAACTCAACCTTAGTTAAAAATGTATTGCTTGACAAGTAATTATAGCTTTTGAAAAATAATAATTTTAATTGTTAATTACTTTAGGAAGGGTTTTGCGTCTATTTCACCCAAAATGAATGGCATCTTTTCCTCTTCTCATTTTCACACAATTTTAGCATTCAAAATTTTTACCAAGCAGTGAGAGGAAGAGAGCACACAAACACACCCTTTGTGGCTACAAAGTACAAACGACATCCTTGAAGTCATTACTGAACTAGAGACAAAAGGTACTCTTGTTCTCAAAATAAATCTTGTTTTCTCCTTTCTAATTGACTACTATTAAGAAATCTAGGGTTTAAAAGGTCATATTTTTCCGAAATAATAAAAATTCTGGTAAATTTTGTTATAGTTTGGTTCAATTATAGTTGTGGATATTGTTGTTGTGTTTTGATTGTTCTTTTATATTGATTCATCATCTTTTGATTAGGGTTTTAATTTTTTTTTGGGGAAGGTAGTAAAATAGGGGTTAACTCAAAATTAAATTGTGGTATTTATATTTGGCCATGATTCTTTTTATAATTCATAGTTTATAGTCTGATTTATTTTGTGTAATTGGTACTGGACTTTTTTTAATGGGGATTTGGGGTGTAGGCATAAAGTGAAGAGTTATCTCTCTCCCCTCTCCATATGTTATTGTGCTTTTCTCAGCTAGTAATGAAACTTATCTCCAGGGTGGCATAAGGTATATGAAGAAGTTTGTCTGGGTGGACGCAGTATATCAACACAACAACCACAAGCAAACAGGCCAATGCAGAATAGAGGAGTTGGTGTGTACACCTATGAAAATGGATATTAGAGACAAGTTGTGGTAAATTCAATTACGCACCCGATTTTTCGAATAATCAATTTGAGTATATGCAAATAACTTTCTTTTGTTTTTGTTGCAGTATGCGAGTAATACTACTATCTAGAGGTGATCATGGGGCTGGGCTGCGTCTAAAAAATTGTCTATTGGTCCGGCCGGGCCAAATTTCAGGCTAAAAATTTGTGCCCAAAGCTCGCTATTTCGGGTCAAAATCGGGCCGGGTCAAAAATTAGACTAAAAAGTTATTTTAGTGGATTGATTATTGTTCTGTGGAGTAGTTATTTTAATGGAAGGAAATGAATTTTTATTTTATTTTTGTTTGAGAACAACGGTTCATATGTAAAGAACTTTTTTGTGTAATTGTTTGATTAAGGGATGAAATTGAAATGGAGGGAAGTGATTTTATTTCGGATGAAATTAAATAATAAATGCTCATAGGTATACTTATATTTTATTAGTTATCAAGCATTAAAAAGTTAACCATAGTTAGCAAAAGCAAATGCTAAGGGGTGAATATTTATCTTTTAAACGTTAGTGGGCAAACGTTAAAAAATCCCAAACATTAGGGGGAAAACGTATGCTTAACTCCGACGTTCTCAAATATGACATTCTCAAATTTGCGGATATTTTACTGTTAATGAGGTATGTAGTTCATTATTGAACATAAAATAGTAAGAATTGACATATTTAAATTTATTTAAAAATAATAATATTAAAAATCACTCACAATCTTTATTATCTTTTCACATTAGCGAATTAATATATCTAAATTCATCTAACTATTGATCATTCATATTTTAAGAGTAATTATAACTATAATACAGATGGAGTATATAATAACAAGTTTTGAAATTAATGCACGTATCGTGTACGTATAAGAATAATTGCTATCTAAACAAAGTGTTAGCAATGATATGTAAAACATAATATGAAATGCAAAATTACAATTAGTATCACCAACTATACAAGTACAATTATCACCCTACTTAGTGCTAAATAATACGGGTCACTCGCAGCATAATATTCTATCAATATATAAAAACATGATCAAGGAAATTCTATATCTAATAGTTTTGTAAGAGTAAATTAAAATTAGGCAATAATATCAAGTTCAATATTAAAAAGAGAATCAGTCCAATAGTAACTAGGTTAATTTCTTTCGGTGACTAATTTAATCTATTTAGTGCCTAGGTTTATTTTTATATTTAAATTAGACCGTCTCCTTTAATAATTTTTTGCTAAGTTTAAGGTCATTCATAAAACAACCCTCAATTATTTAAAAAAACCCTAAACTCTTTTGTTGTTGTAAAATATCCAAAAAAAAGTTAAATCAACTAATTTTAAAATGGAGAAAATATACATTTTCCTCTTTGTTGTCCATCTGCAACAGCACCACCAAAATCCCCATCCCACCCTTCTTGTTCCCCCCCTTTCCTAGCTTTGACACGATCACCACAGCTACCACATGCCCATCCTCAGCCCCACCACATGAGTCATGAGTCATGACCCTTCTTGTTATCATATTTACCAGAGAATAGAGAGTAATTGGGAACATGCATGGGATCAAATCATCAAAGTTTTTGCAAGAATAGGGAGCAGAGGGGAAAGTTTGAGGTGATATTGGTTGGACGATGATGAGGACCGAGGAAGGTGTGATGGCCTTAGAGCATTGTCAATGGTTGGACTCTTTTTGGGGGTCATCAATTATTCAATTACTTTCTCTCTCCTTCCTATCACATATGCCCAACTTACATAAAAGACCATATTTTTTTAATCCCAATGGTTAGACTTATTTTTAGGATCATCAATTATCTATTTTATTTTCTCTCTCCTTATATCTCATCCCAATACCCAATGACATCATGCCACATGTTCTCTCCTCCCAAATTGTCAGCTTTTGTGTTTTTGCAAAACCTTCATAAACAGTCTATGAGGAAGAACCGTTTATGGTTCTCTTTCCTCTCTTTTCTTCTCTTTCTTCTTTTTTTATTAGTATTTTCAAATTCTCTCTCCTCATAAACCTCTTGGGGTTCAACCATTGGCAATGCTCTTATGGTTTTCTTGGTGGTCGGGTGGTAGCTAAAGGTTTTTGCTTTATAGAAAACGATTTTTTATCCTTTTTTCTAATTAATGGTTTTTTTTTTTCTTTTCATTATATTATGGTACTTCTTGCTATAGGTTGTGGGCAATTTATGATGTTTGTTTATAGTTTTTGCTAGACATAGTCCTAAGGTTGTTGCATTTTTCATATCTTTATTTTCTTTGGCATGGCCAATATTTCGTGCACACCATGAACCACAAAACTTTATTTTTCAAACTTTCATTGAGTTGCTATATATTTCATGAGAAGTGTGTAGTGGTTGCCTCTAGGAGCATTAGTATGTTAGGCTTCAAGAAAAGTTCTTAGTGAGAGTTATTTGGGTAGGAAGAAAGTTGTGGGAGCTATTTTTGTTAACTAATGTGCTATATGTTTTTGTTATGTGTTAGTGATTTCAAGTGACTAACTTTTTCGTTTTTTTAGAATTTCTCCAAGACATTACTTGGATGACTGTAACTAAGCTGCGCGTCGTCGTCGTATAGTATCTTTTCTTATTGTTTCAAGTTTCGAGGACAAAACTTTCTTAAGGGAGTGATTGTAACACCACGAATTTTCGCTGATAATTTCTTCGAGTTATTTTCCTTAATTATTATTTTCCGTTAAAATTAGAATATTTTACTCCTTAAAAAATATTACATCCTCTATTTCTTTTCCAACTTTTTAAAAGTTATAGATATAATCTATTCGAATACAGATTGTATATTTTTCTAGTATTTAAATTTTACGTTTTAGCTATGCATTTTGTTTTATTCCTTCAACCATGCGTCTGACCATCGTAATTACTTTTTGGACATGGAGTTTGAGTCCTAAAAAAGCTGCCCGAAAATAAGATATTTTGGTGGTTAAAGAAGTGGCTTTTGGAGCTTGTAACCCTCCTTATAACCCCCTTTTTAATGCCAATTAAATCTCTTATTTCTAGTTAGTATAATCTCTCTTTTTACTCCTCTTTTCAGTCATCTTTGGAGAATTTTATAACAGTAAAATTCAATTACAATATATAGGAGCACACTTAAATTTTATACCAAAGTCTCTTACCTATTGCTT